>NC_080543.1:33773441-34073441 GCF_028640845.1 Ahaetulla prasina | reverse complement strand
TTTCTCCTTCTCCAGTACTTTTGTCTGAAACTGACAATACTGAAAAGCCATTTGTGCCTGGTTGTATTTAAAGCACAATATATATAGATAACCCTGTGTTCTCAGAGAAATCATTATTTCTGCATCAGAATATAATATGATTGTAGCAAGCTGGGATTCCCCCACCCCCCATCTCTTTAGATGATTCTGTGACCATTGTGGAGTCCTTGGTACTTTCAGTTGTTTGCTTGCTTGCAGAAATTTCTTTACATTTCTGACACTGAAGGGGTTACCAAGACTGGTAATGAAATGCCTGTAAGTACAGTTTGAAGATTTACCTGGTAACAATTCAGCTCTGAAGTACATATATTCTCATCTATTGATCTGTGATCATTTTGTAACACAGGTAACTGGTAATTGAACATATTCAAGGGGAGTTTGAGTGTGCTACTATAACATTTAACAGACAGATTAGAAGACAAAATCACATGTCTCACTTACTTGGCTGTGTCATGTGGGGGAATTCACTGGAAAAAACAATTATGTTTGGAAGAGTTAGTGGTAAATAGAAACCAGGCTGTTAAAGAACATGGCGGCTGGACACTATCAAAGCTGACACCTATATTGTGCATAGAAAAACTTAAAGAAATAGTGCAAGATTGGAAGATGTGGAGAGATCTGGCCCATAGATTCAGACACGACTGAACAGATGATATCATCATCCAAATTATTTCAACACAATGGCATGAATATATGAGATTATCTAATAAATCAGACCAATGCTCCACCTAACATACATATCTGTATTCTGACTGACATTAAATCTCTATACTGCCAGTGCCTGGCAATTTTTATTTCATAATTACTATTACTGGATCAATGCTGAAGATTAAACTGGAAAACTGTCTATCTGTCCCTGAAATCTGAATGGCTCTCATCCCATGATATTCAGGAAGTTATTAAAGACTTAGCTATTCTCCCACATTCTCCCAAAAGCAAAAGTGGAGTCAATGATGGATGAATTTTCTTTGGTTACATGTGGTTTATGAGGCTATTCATGATCATGTTTTGTACATCCTTATGAGGAAAGACAACCAAAATAAGCTGAAAGATTATAGCTGTGCATAATTAAAAAAACAATTAGAAAAAAATGCACCAGACTTTACAAACAAGTATGAAATTTGGTGTGGCTACTTCCACTTCTCAAAGGTAAGGTTAATCTTAAGGCAGGTACATTTTTTTCTAGGCTTGTAAGGAAGCTGTAATAAGAGAGGCTGCTTTAATGAATAATGCAGAAGTGTACAGAAGCTCATATAAGGTCTGGAGAATTTCTGAATCAATTGTGAAAGTTTACAGTGTCCTGAGTATACAGAGAGGGTTTTTTAAATATGTGTTTTGCAAGTGACTGCATTTGCCATAGGAGACATTTAGTGACTAGTTCAACTTTTCTCTGCCCACAACATGCTCTTAAAATTTGAAATGTGTTTATGGTTTTGTTTGTTTGATCTGGCTTGACTTACAGTATAATTCAATTCTCAACTACATGAAGTTATGACATATTCACAATCTGATTTCTAATAGTTAGATTGGCATCAGAAGGAGAATTGGTCCATGCATGTGTTGCATGGAAATTGTATGTTTTAAGCAAATAAATTGGAGTATTTGTGACTATTTCCCAAGGTATGCAATGAGGTACCATTTTTAAAAAAATTATTTATTTGTCGAGTACGTATTAGATAATATATATAAGTATAAGCATGAATTGAATACATAAAGTGAATATAATTAAAGGGAACATTAGGACAGGGATGGTAGGCACGCTGGTGCTCTTATGCACGTCCCTTATAGACCTCTTAGGAAGGGGGTGAGGTCAACAGTAGCCTGTCTTAAAATTTTGGAGGTTTTGGGATGAAACTAGAGAGTCAGGAAGTGCATTCCAGGCATCGACTACTCTGTTCTGCAATCAAGTTAAGGTGGTTTACCTTAAGTTTGTATCAATTGTGTGCTAGTGTATTGTTGTGATTGAAGCTGAAGTAGTCATTGACAGGTAGGACATTGTAATTCAAAATGCAGCCAATTGTTACTTTTCAACTCTCTGGCAGATTTGTTAGCCAGCTCAGGAAGATTGGGTGGATAGAAGATTGATGGAAGGGAAGGAGAGTTCACATGTAGAAAACAGTTACAAGAAATTCAGCTTTGCTATTATCTACACATGATCAGGATATTTGCAGCCCATGTATGGTAGCCTTAGGGCATTTAGCTGTAGCTCTGCAGAAAGAATGCAAGATATTTTTTAAAGAGGTTCTTTGCCAATATTTATCAAAAGAAGATAGGATAAGGTTATAAAAATCTTAGCAACTAGACCAGTGGTAGTCAACCTGGTCCCTACCGCCCACTAGTGGGCGTTCCAGTTTTCATGGTGTGCGGTAGGGGCTTTGTCCGATACTGATATGTCCTTTTTTTTAATTTGACTTTTTTTAAAAAAATCATTATTTAAAAACATTTTCATTAGGTTTTCATAACATTCCCCGTGACAATTTAAATTTCTGAAAATATACTATTTGTATCGCCCGTGCATAAGTTTAGTTCACATTACATAAGTGAAACTAAATGGCGCAAACAAAAGAGCCTCATCCCAGAATAGCTCACGCATCTCCCCCCACACCACCCAGCTGTAACAGACAAGCAGAGCTGGTAGCCGGTGCCCCCCACAAATTCAATCCATGATGCGTGAGAGGCATGCACAGACAACGATACACAGCGCATTACTGTGGAACTGATGGGCGGTTAGAAAATTTTACTACTAACAGTAGGTAGGTATAGAAAGGTTGACTACCTCTGAACTAGACTTTCTATTTCTTTAGAATTCATTTTTTGTTCCTAGTTGCTAACATGACGACTTTTTCAGTCTCATACTCATGGAATCCAGGTAAACCAGCAAGGAGACAAGTTGTTCTAACTGATAAAGGAAAAATATCCAGCTAGTTTAAAATTTAATTTGCCTATCTAATAATGACTTTTTATGGGAACAAAAGAAGACTAAAAGGAGCCTTTGGGAGAGGAAAAATAAAAATAAATTGAAGAGAGAACAAATCTTACAACATCTAAAGGAAACAATATAAAGTTGGTATGTTTAACCAAAGTTAATGAAATACATTTTTTCCTAAGCATAGTACACAAAATTGTCTGCTAAACATCTTACCTGTCAATGACTACTTCATCTTCAACCACAACAGTACGTAGGCAAGCAATCAATACAAACTCAGGGTAAACCACTCCAAACTCGACTGCAGAAAATACAACTTCAGCAACAGAGTGGTCAACGCCTGGAATTTTCTACCCGACTCCGTTATTACATCCTCAAAGCCTCACAGCTTCAACCTTAAACTGTCTACCGTGGACCTCATCCCATTCCAAAGAGGTCTGTAAAGGGGGCATGCATAACCGCACCAGTGTGCCTACCATCCCTGTCCTACTATCCCCATTTATTCATAACTATTTCCTTCGTCCATGTCCATGTTCATATTTATACCTGCTATCTTGTACATATTTGACAAACTAATAAATAAATAAATAAAATAAAACTCTGTTAATAAAAATGAATAGGTTTACAAAGGTCACTAAAATCATATTGTTTTATGGTTACAGCATGTGCAATCCAGACCCCTATAATGCATGGCCCTACTTCTTCTATTGCTCAGAAAAGCCCAAATTATGTATTCCACCTTTTTTTAAAAATTCCCCTCCGTTGACCCTGTTCATTACAATGACTTTCTTTTTTGTTGTCACAATTAAAATGAGCTTTACTAATGTTTGTCAAAAGCAAGACATTTTTATGACTTCATAAACAAAACAATGTAAATTTGAATCCAACTTAATATTCTCTCTTTTTTTCTAAATGCAAATCCTTTTAACTCTCATTTTTTTTTCCAATCAGTAGAATAAGACGTTTCAGTTCTGAATAAAAGTCAAATACAGACTTCAATACAAAACTATGTCTTCTGATTGGACTCTAAAATATGGTTCTTAATCTTCCAAACACTCTGCTTAGCCTAATTAAAGCCCTCTGGCGGTCATAGTAATGGCTTTATAATCATATCTTCAGTACCACAACCTGGTTTATTCATGCAATCTATATTATAATAACAGTCAACAGGTCACCAGTTAATAAAAATAGAACTAACATCTCTTGTGACTAAGAAATGGAGATATTCATCTCTCTTGGTTAGTGGCAAGCCAATATAATTTTCATGGCTTTTAGTGTAATTAACTGCACTTGCACAAAGATCTCTTATGAGAATTGTGCAAGGATGGAGCAACACTGGTATACAAGAACTTTCTGATGATATCTTATGACCCAAAATGTTTTATCTCTAACAGCTCAACAGAAAAATTGTAGATAAAATATAATGGCCAAAGTGTAAGAGCTTCATGAAATCCAATTAGATCTTTTTTACAATCGGCAAAGTTTATTAGAAATGGCTAATAAATAAATGATAATTTGAGTTCAATTTTCAATTTAAATATTAAAAAAATACATCATAACTGGATGTAGGAAATTGCAGAAATAGCATTTAAAAAAAAATCAGAAAGCAAAACTCAAAAATAATAGTAGTTGTTAATAGTCCAAATCAATTTTCTGCAGGATGAAGGTCTCTTTGTCAAAGTCACTTAGGTGTTTTTTTCCCCCCTAAAAGAAAGACTGAAAATTAGGCCTTACCATTCCAGGTTACATTGGCTCTCTCACATTTTGTTGTTATTGTTGTTAGTTGTTAAGTTGTGTTCGACTCATCGCAATCCCATGGACAACATTCCTCCAGGCCTTCCTGTCCTCTACCATCCTCTGGAGTCCATTTAAACTCATGCCTACTGCTTCAGTGATTCCATCCAGCCACCTCGTTCTCTGCCGTTCCTTTCTTCTTTTGCCCTCAATCATTCCCAGCATTAGGCTTTTCTCCTGTGAGTCCTTCCTTCTCATTAAGTGGCCAAAGTATTTCAGTTTCATCTTCAGGATCTGGCCTTCTAAAGAGCAGTCAAGGTTGATCTCCTCTAGGACTGACTGGTTTGATTGTTTTGCAGTCCAAGGGACTCTCAGGAGTCTTCTCCAGCACCATAGTTCAAAGGTTTCAATTTTTTGATGCTCAGCCTTCCTTATGGTCCAACTTTCACAGCCATAAATTGCAACTGGGAAAACCATAGCCTTGACTATACACACTTTTGTTGGCAAGGTCATGTTTCTGCTTTTTAGTGTGCTGCTTAACTTTGCCATAGCTTTCATCTGCAGGAGCAAACGTCTTTTAATTTCTTGGCTGTAGTCCCTATGTGCGGTGATCTTGGAGCCCAGAAAAATAAAATCTGTCACTACCTCCATTTCTTCACCATCTATCTGCCAGGAATTGAGAGGGCTGGGAGCCATGATCTTAGTTTTCTTAATGTTGAGTTTCAAGCCAACTTTTGCACTTTCCTTCTTCATCCACATCAAGAGACTGTTTAGTTCCTCTTCACTTTCTGCCATTAGAGTGGTATCATCTACATATTTGAAGTTGTTGATATTTCTCCTGGCAATATTAAGTCCAATTTGTAATTCATCTAACCCTGCCTTTCTCATGATGTGCTCTGCATATAAGTTAAATAGGCAGGGTGACAGCCTCGTCAAACTCCTTTCTCAATTTTGACCAATCAGTGGTTCCATCTCCAGTTCTCACTATTGCTTAATGACCCACATATTGGTTTCTCAAAGGGCAAATATGATTGTCTGGTACTCCCATCTCTTTGAGAACTCGCCACAATTTGTTGTGATCCACACAATCAAAGACTTTAGCATAGTCAATGAAGCAGAAGTAGATGTTTTTCTGGAACTCTGTAGTTTTCTCCATGAGCATATGTTGGCAATTTAATATCTAATTTCTCTGCCTGCACTTCTGGTAGTTCTCGGTCCACATACTGCTGGAGCCTAGCTTATAGGATTTTGAGCATAACTTTGCTACCATGTGAAATGAGTGCAATGATGGGATAGTTTGAACATTCTTTGGCATTGCCCTTCTTTGGAATTAGAATGTAAACTGACTTTTTCCAATCCTGTGGCCACTGTTGAGTTTTCCAAATTTGCTGGCATATTGAGTGTAGCACTTTTACTGCATAGTCTTTTAAGATTTTGAATAGCTCAGCTGAAATACTGGCACCTCCACTAGCTTTGTTATTGCTCAGACTTCCTAAGACCCATTTGACTTCACATTCTAGGATGTCTGTTTCGAGGTCAGTGACCATCCCGTCATGGTTATCAGGGGCCTTAAGCTCCTTCTTCTATAGTTCTTCCGTGTAATTGTACTACCTATTCTTAATCTCTTCTGCCTCTGTTAGTCCCTGCCATTTTAGTTCTTTATCATACCCATCTTTGCATGAAATGTTCCCTTCATATCTCCAATTTTCTTGAAGAGATCTCTGTTCTCCCTATTATATTGTTTTCTTCTATTTCTTTGCACTGTTCATTTAAGAAGGCATTCTTATCTCTTCTAGCTATTCTATGGAATTCTGCATTTAATTGGGTGTATCTTTCTCTTTCTCCCTTGCCTTTTGCTCCCCTTCTTTTCTCAGCTATTTGCAAAGCTTCCTCAGAAAGCAAAAGCCACTTTGCTTTCTTGTGTTTCTTTTTCTTTGGGATGGTTTTAGTTGCTACCTCTTGTACAATGTTGTGAACCTCCATCCATAGTTCTTCAGGTACTCTGCTATCAGATCTAATTCCTTAAATTTATTTGTCACCTCGACTGTATATTCATCAGAGATATGATTTATCTCTGATGAATATACAGTAGAGCTTTTCCTTACTTTCTTCAATTTAAGCCTAAATTTTGCAAGAAGAAGCTCATGATCTGAGCCACAGTCAGCTCTTGGTTTTGTTTTTACTGACTATATAGAGCTTCTTCATCTTTGGCTGCAGAGCACACAGTCAATCTGATTTCTGTGTTGATCGTCTGGTAATGTCCATGTGTAGAGACATTTCTTGGGTTGTTGGAAAAGAGTGTTTGTTATGACCATTGTATTCTCTTGACAAAATTCTACCAGCCTGTGCCCTGCCTCATTTTGTACTCCAAGACTAAACTTACCTGTTATTCTGGTTATCTTTTGACTTCCTACTTTAGCATTGCAATCCCCCATGATGATAAGGACATCATTTTTGGGGTTAATTCTAGAAGGTGTTGTAGGTCTTCATAGAACCAGTCAACTTCAGCTTCTTCAGCACCAGTACTCTCTGAGCCTTTCATTGGGCTTGAAAACTTGAAAGTTAGATGTTGTATTATCAACTGTTTAATAAGTATAGGCTTCAAGTGAGATTGAACTGCTCATCTAGAGACAATCATCTTGTTGACTCTATCAGTAGTTCTTAAATGTTATACTGTTTTTCTAATTTCTGGAACTGATTCCTAGACCTAAACTTTCTTATAATCTTGGCTCTTATCCAGCAAATACCAGTGAATCCTTTAGACCTGAATGTTTGACAGATACTTTAAATTAAGGGTGTAAAATAAATCCACTATATTTTAGTGGGAATATAGTAATGTTAGTTGCCAAAATTGACTTTTAAATAGAAGAATCCATTAATGGTTGTTACTATACATTCAAAAAATATACGCTAAATAAAATTGCATATTTTTAAAAAGCATACACTGTTGTCAGGTAGAAGTAACCACATCTACCTATGTAGAATTCAAGCTAGCTACTTTATTGTATTCTGCCTTTAATATAGGAATCTCCTCAAACAGTAATAGAAAATGAAGAAGCTAAAGTGTTGTGTATCTTTAGACTTCAAACTGTCAGGGACCTGCCACATCACACTCCTAACTTAACAATTTTTGATAAGACAAAAAGGTCTAGATAGTGAAAAAAAATTAAAAAATAGGTGTTCTTTGTGAAGCTTTTCTGATTTGGAACAGCTTGTCCCCTTAACGCAGCAATGATCCTCCATCCTCATAGCCTTTCAAAAGCTTATAAAAATGTGACCTCCCTGGGATTTAGCTTTTTATATTTATTAGTCCCAGATGGGAATATTGTTGTTGTCTTCTCTGTTTTAATCTATTTTTTCACTGGTGTTGTTAATGCTGCTTGGTTACCCTGCCTAAAGTTCCTGAGTCTAAACCAGTTTACAAGTTTCTGACATAAGCAACATATTGGAGCTGATCCATCTACAATTCCCCATTTCAGTTTTCTATTCTCGATCAACCAATCATCTCGACTTCAATCCTATGAGAAGTTATTGATGGACAATGTAACATATGCACAAAGAAATGTTAAGACAATTACACGATCACATTTCTTTTCATGCTGGGATAATCAGTTTGTATGTACCCACATACACATTTGACATTGATTAAATCAATAAAAAAAGAATATTTATGCAGCAAGGAATATTCATGCAATTGTTCTTTGATTTAATATATGTACATACATAGTGATGCATATCAATGTTAAAGAAATATTGAATAAATGTGTGTATGAGAATGTATGTATGCATGTATGTAAACACACATACATACACATATAGATTGAAAAATATAGCAAATTATAGTACCTAGCATTCTGAACAAACTTTGGAAAAAAGAAAGATATCAGAATGAGATCATTCTAGTTCCAGACCAAAACAGCTTTAAAATCTGTAAAGAATTTCATATTGGGAAAATAGCATAAGCATTTCTTCAATACATTAATTCTTCAAGAAAATGTGACAAGTTTAAATTTACGGTTTATATTTTAAACATGCTTTTATGGTCTGTTGCTTATCAGAAGGACTTCGAATGTTTTCTTATAATTTTCATCTGGAACCTTGTTATTAGTTAGGACATTTTTATTTTTTTGGTCAAACAGAATAACATAATTATGCGTATAGGATAAACATTCAAAAGATATAGATGAACCTGCTACAGTTTAGCATAAAGATTTCATTGAACATGTTTCCAAAGCTGCCTACTTTCTGGATTCCTCCTGGCTTGGTTCCTAGCTATTGAAAGAAGAAAGTGGCATATATAAGCATGAAAGTAACAGTATTATTCAGATAAACTCTCTAACAGTTGATTATTTGCCATTGAGTCAGTGTTGACACATAGATTTCTCCATGATAGTTTATTCCTAAACTGATCTTTCAGGTCTTCCAACATTGTACCTATTGCTAGCTGAATCCATCCACCTCATTACCAATCATCATCTTCTTCTTTTTCCTTACACCTTTTCTTGCATAAGGACCTTCTCCAGAGAACTAGGTCTTCCCATAATATGTCTGAAATAGGATAATTTGAGCCTATTCATTTGTGCCTCTGGGAAAAATTCTGGGTTGACTTGCTTGCTTACTTTTTGCTTGCTTGCTTGTAACAAATAATATATTTAAAAATCAAATTAGCATGTTTTGCAGAATATATTTATGAATAGTGGTAGAATTTTACTCACATTATCATCTGGTATCTTCACGTTGATACAGATATGATTCTGAAGAAAGGAGTATGGGCTAATATATGACGCTTGTCTTTGAATTCTCTGAAGAAGAATCAAGGCATTTTGTAAATGTCAGCCCATTGTGTAATGTCAGCTACAGCTTCAGAATGTGCAAAATCCGAATCCTTATCCATGATGGAAAATGATACAGTGACCAGGATTAATATCTCCACTCTGCTATATATTTAGAGAGAATGCATGAAGCTGTCTTTATTCAACCAAGAACTTATAGGCAGACTTCCAAACTGGGGAACTACCCACTAAGGAAGAAATAGACCCAATGCAGAACAGGGTCTCCACCCACAATTCCTGCAGCTAGTCCAGAGGTTTGGTGTTATTGAAGGTCACTGAAAACTGCAAAACAACCAGCACAGGGACATTACTCTCCATCTTGATACAGATGATCAACCAAAGTCACTGCTGGGAACCAAACATATTTATATTGGGACAGGTTATCCGAATGGTCTCCACCCTGCATAGGAAATAGGTAACAGTTATTTACATTTGAACCTCAGAGTCCATGACAAAGGGCCGATGATTGTATCTTCCACATCCAGATCATAAAACTGTTTGGACATAAATGACAAGTCTAATATACAACCATCCATGTGAGCAGGAACTGAGGTAGCCTGTGATAAGCACATAGTTACCATAGAGGCAATGAAATCCTGACCTTTTATACTCCAGCCTTGCCCACGTGGAGACTGAAGTGCACCAGTACTAATATACAATGGGTCTCCATCACCAAGCTCATAAGAAGGAACTCAGGAAAGATTCCAAAGGGTAACAGAGTGGCCAATGCATCAGAAGGACTCCTATTATTTAACAAAATACTGATGACTGACACAAACTCTCACTGATACCCAGTGAGAAAATAAATATAGAACCAGAATATAGTACAGTTAAATTAGCAATTAAAAGAAGAAACCCATTTTGATTTTTGGGTCCAGTTTGAATTCACTGATATCACTTTCATTCTAGGTTTATACTTAAGGTTGATTGTTGTGTGTGTTCTGATCATCATCATCTCAACAGGTTCTGATTAGACTATTACCCAGCTCTCAAACATTTGAAAATTTGCAAAAGTCTCTTGAAGACTTTAGTTTTATTTTTCTACATATATTTAGCAGCTCTCCAGCATGTTGAATTTTAATTTCCAACATTTCTCATGAGTCCAGGGGCACTAACAGATGTAGTTCTACAACTGATAGTGGATTAATTACAGTTTCCTTAATTTTGCAATCAATCTCAGACTGATGAAGAATCTATTAGAAGCATAAAGCAGATGATTGAAATGGAATGCAGAATATCTTAAATTGCTTCTGGATGACTCCTCCAAGATCATCTCCATGGCTCCCAACAAATATGCTAGATTGATGATGCAAGTAAGTAAGAAAGAAAGAAGGGGAGTGGGTCATAATGCTGAAGGTACATCATTCATGAACTCTGGATTGGGAATAAACATTTGTAAAATATGGGAACTGATAATGAAGACAACCAGAAACAGGATCAAGTTCAAGTTCTAAAAGCATTCCCAAATACTACTCTTCCCCAGTTTGTATATATTGCCATTTCTTTCATATTCCATATGAATCATAGCAGAAAGAGCAGGTGCCATGGATGGCGTGTTCTCATAGGTATATGGTTGAACAGAATGCCAAAATAATGCTTGGATATTGACACTTATGTCAGTTTAGATTAGACTTGTTTTTGGACCTAGCTTTAGACAAGTTTGGGCTGTTCAGGCCAAAGGAGTGCACTGAAGGACAGGACATGCTTGTTGGACTGGCTACACCAACTATGCTGGCTGCACTTGCCATGCTTATGGACCTAATGGAAATTACAGAGGTGGCTGTTCTGAGTACTGCATGTTTTTTGCTGCTAGCATCTCTCCCCTGAGAAGAGGCAGGTGATGGGGTATCAACAGCTGTACTGTAGGGACAATTGGAAGGCTTTGTTTGGCTGCCAGGCTGGCTGAGCTAGTGTTTTTCTGGCCAGCTGAAGTAAAAGACTTGGTATTTTTTCTGGCTGGTTGGCAACACTGAGGAACTTCTGTTGCATATCAGTGATGTTCTCTGCCCATTGTAATGTTGAAGGAACCTCATGGCTGCTGGAAGCTGAACCTTGGCAGCTCTCCCTCTGAGAGACAAATTAAAGCACTGAGAGACTGGAGGCGCTCATGGTACCAGAGGGGAGAGAGGATAAAGTAGAGTGGCAGCTAGTAGAGGAAGAAAATGATGCAATGATTATTGATCGCTTCAATGTATTGATCTCTATTGGCTAGGTGACTTATGTCTGTGAATTGTGAATTCATTGAATCTCTTCTTTGATTGGGAAAAATTGAAAGGGGGCCTTTGATCAATTGATAATAGAAGCAGGGGAAGGGTGCAGAGAGTATGCTTGTGAATTTGTGTGAATGTGTTTGTGGGTTGAGTGGGAAGGGTGGTCACTGAATATCCTGATAGCATTGAGACTTCAGCAAAGCTAAAGTGCCTTGGGGTACCTGACTTCCCCTCCTTGAGATAGATGGAATTGTGGAAGTTGGTGGTTCTGGAGCTGGGGTATTAAGAGGCTTGGACTGGATAATCTCTGGCAGGGATGGAATAGGGCTTGTGCATCCATTCTTCCCTATCTGTCCTTTTGGTAGCTTTCTGTGGTATCCTTCTGGATCGACTCAAAGGAATGGAGTTTGGCTGTATTGTGCTGCTTTGCCTGTTTTCTCTGAGGTTAATTCTAGTAGGTGTTGATTAGGGGCAACATATCCTTCCTCAGGCGTCACTGTGGGGTGCTATAGGTTTGGTATTCTCTCTGTTCCTATTCAATATCTACATGAGGGCATTGGGTGAGTTCATTCATCAGATGATGTGGGGTATCATCAATATGCTGATTATATACAATTATATACTTCTATTCCTGTTGAATTAAGCTACTTGACAGATTTGGCAGAAGAGACAAGCTATGAATCCCATCTGCTAAGGAGGCTGGCTTACGGGAGGCAGACCTTCTCTGCCATGATGCTTTATGGAATTTCCACCTCCATGAAGGGAGACTGGCTGATTTTCTGGATATCTCTCAAGATCTAATTAAGCCATCAGGCCTAGGACTCCCTGGGGACTAGTGATGTACTGAGATAGTTCCATTGCTATTAATATCTGATTTTTTCCCTTTAGCACTTATGTTTTTTTAAATAATTGTGTGTTTGTGTGTGTGTGTGTGCATAAAACTATTTTATGG
This sequence comes from Ahaetulla prasina, assembly GCF_028640845.1. NCBI lineage: Eukaryota > Metazoa > Chordata > Lepidosauria > Squamata > Colubridae > Ahaetulla > Ahaetulla prasina. Next base: position 34,060,748 of record NC_080543.1, on the reverse strand, counting down.
TTCTGTGGTACATCTTCATGTGTTGGGTGGCTATATACATTTGATAACTAAATAAATACATATTAGATGTCATTGGTCGTGCTTACATACCAGTGACACTATGATCTCTACTTTTGGCTTGATAGACTGCCAATTCAGGAACTGTCAGAAAAATACTAGGCAGCAAAATATCCATGTGGAACAAATACATTATCCAGCAACAACACAAACACAGTCAAAATAGACTAAAGGCAATAATGAAATTCTGCTCATTAATTCCTAACACGAATGACAAATAAGAGATTCTAGCCTGTGAGTTTATAACTGCATTACCCACTGACTACCTGCAATATATCTTTATATTCAAAGAACTAACTAGATTAAAGGAATCTACATAGCTGATAAATAACACAGCCAGACTCTACTTTCAAAGACAATCAGGCAGTGGCTTTATAATAAATTAAGAAAAATGGCAAGTACACAAAAATATATTGAACATGAGGAAACCACTTAACATTTTAGCTTGTAGAGGTGTTGCGAAAGAGAAAATCTGTAGAGGAAGGGGGGAAAAAGAGTTGGGAAGTAAACTGTACTAGGTATTTTAATAATTGCCACCTCTGAAGCTAACATCCACTCAAAGCTGATTATAACCAAATTGTGGGAGCACTTTTAGCAATGACTAGAAGCATGAAATTAAGCACAGTAAGGGTTGTTAAATTGTGCCTAACAAATTTAAATAATACAAATGACTAAAAGAAGGCTACCTTATTATAGCCAATGAACGTTATTTGTCCCATCTAGGCTAGAGGTAGGTATTTTTTGTCTTCTCAGGCCACATGTGGAAACAGGGAAGCTGCATTCATTTATTCACATATGCTTGCTCTTACACACTCAATTCATAGTATACAATGTTTATTCATATGACATATTTTATTCAGGGGAATAACAACTTAATCCTGTTTCTTTAGAAATCAAGGTTTTGCTATCAGCACTACTAATACCAGAGGAGAAAGAACAATCACTCCACCATTATTCCAGCTTCCTCCCTCCAGGTTTGAGCCGCCAACCATCTTATTGTTGAGATTTTTAAGAGTAATCACAGAATCTTTCCTGAAAACTTGTTAATAATTTCAGAGATATTCAGATCACAGCTCCTTTCGTACTTGCCCTGAAATGCTCTCTGATTCCCAGAATGGTTTCAAATATTCTCAGAATCTGAGCAGCTCTGCTAACAACCATATTTCATGCTAAGCAACAGAGAGGGCAAGGATGACAATTATAGATACCCATGGTAAACAATTTGAGCTCCAGTCTGGGGTAGTGGTTAAGGCACAGAATGCAAAGATTGTGAGTTGTAGTCCCATCTTATTCACAAAGCCATATTGATGATCTTAGATCAGTCCCTCTTTGTCAGCTCTAGGAAGGTAGCAATGACCAACCACTTCTGAAATCTTGTCAAGAAAAGTGCATTGACTACTCCCGGCAATCACCAGGAGTCAACACTGACTGGAAATCATGCACAACAAAGGCAAATTATTAAGCAATTCTTCCTCTTGTAATTTTGGACAGGCTCCACTTTGTCAGAAACTTAGACTGACAAGTTACCCATAATGTGCTCCTTTTAAATAGGTATGTCAGAAGCGGAACATAGAAATTTCTTTGTGCAAAATATATTTTACTACTGAACTACAGTTATTCCTCTAAATACCCTAAATGAAAATGCATACTCATATTTTGAATACTCATAACCCAAAGGTTTTTAATTTGTCAATTGTTAACCCAAACCAGCCATTTTTATTTCCATTTATGCCTGAAGTCCATTACGTTTCTTAATGATATACATGTTGCATTGTATCCTGCAAAGTTTTAAATACTTCAAGCAACATTGTTTTCATGGTATCCCATGATAAGCATTATTGTCTAATACATCTCAGTCACAAGATCAGGCCATTTTTCCCTCAGGGTTAGCTACTACAATGTGTGCAGTGACTGCAGAATACTTTAGTTGTGTATCTGGATGCATACTGTATAAGAGGACTATAAGGGGCATGCATAAGAGCACAAAAGTGCCTACCGTTCCTGTCCTATTGTTCTCTTTCATTATATCAAATTAACATAGTTATTGCATACCTTTGCTTATATATATATATATATATATATATATATATATTTCTTTTATGATGTGTTGTTGTTTTATGTCGATGTTTGTGTATACTGTTGTGACAAAATGAAATTTAAAAAAAGTGTAGTGTAGAGATGAAGGTGCTGGATTAGAAGTAGGGAGATTTGGATTGTTGTCCTCTCATAGGAAACCAGTTGGGTGATTTTTGTGCTAAGTGCTGTAGGTAAGGCTTAGAGAGGGAAGTAAAAAACAAATATCTATCCATCAACAGTCACTGGATCACCATGATAATTATAGTCCCTTCTTTGGCCATTATTCTGTGAAAAGCCATTCATGCTGCAATGGAGTATTTAGATGACAGGCAGACAAACAGACAGACGGACAGCCAATAAGAGGACTAGAATCCAAATCTCATTACTTCGAGTCCAGCACCCTCATCTCTACATCACACTTGATCTCATATATGCATCCATAACTAAAATGTTCTCTAATTGTACGTTTGAGTGAGGGGAGGGAGAGCGACCAAGCCAATGAGTGAGAATCATATTCCTGGAGAATTTCAATTCCAAATATACAATTAGGAATAAAATTCTACCATTATTAAATGTATGACACGTTCTTATTCTTGCATAGTGTCATTAGGCAGCCTAATTTAAATTCTGGATGATAAGCTTTAGAAATTATCTTTCTCTCCCTTCCATCCCAAAGTATCAACTTTGTCATATATGTTCCAAGCTTAAAGGGTAATAGTATTTTCTCAAATCTCAAAATTATTTTGTTTTATGAAGAATATGCTTTATAAAGAGGGAAAACTGAATAGAAGATAACAATCCCATATTTTTTCCCAACTGAAAAGAATTCTTCAACCAAAACAAAACTTCAGAATGACCATTTCAAAGCTTTCACATTGATAGTGATGATTGGAACAAATAAAAGAATGCAAGCTGTGACTTCAAATACCGTTGTCAAAGCCATGGCAGAATTTTGTTAGTGTGTTATATAACTAATGCCACTATTACCAATTGAACATAATGATAACATTAATGGAGTTCCATATTATGGCACATTTTTGAGTCCTGGAAGACCCAGTGGCTCTTCCAACATTATCTGTTATCTTTATCAGCCTGGCATCAAACTCCATCAAAATGAATTAGATGGATACCTGTCTAATTTTCACAATGCCTCTCAGCATTTCTATTTTAGCACAGTAGAATTATGAAGCAACATTTCAGCTAGGCCTGAAACCAATCATTGTGTGGTTTTTATACTGGTATTTATTTTTTGCTGGAGGAAAAAAAGGCCATTGTTTAGTTTAGTTTAGTTTAGTTTATTCAAATTTGTATACCGCCCTATCTCCCTAGGGACTCAGGGCGGTTCACAGGCAGATAAAATACATATAAATACAAGATAAAATGTCCGTTAAAAAACTTATTAAATATAGCCCGATAATTAAAACAGTATATATAATAAAACCCATTTAAAATCTAAATTTAAAAAACCTAGTCCAGCCCTGCGCAGACAAATAGATGTGTTTTAAGCTCGCGGCGGAAGGTTCGGAGGTCCGGGAGTTGACGAAGTCCTGGGGGGAGTTCGTTCCAGAGGGTGGGGGCCCCCACAGAGAACGCCCTTCCCCTGGGTGTCGCCAGACGGCACTGCCTGGCCGACGGCACCCTGAGGAGTCCCTCTCTGTGAGAGCGCACGGGTCGGTGAGAGGTATTTGGTAGCAGCAGGCGGTCCCGTAGATAGCCCGGCCCAATGCCATGGAGCGCTTTAAAGATAGTTGCCAGCACCTTGAAGCGCACCCGGAAAGCCACAGGCAGCCAGTGCAGGAGAGGTGTCACGTGGGTGCCACGAGGGGCTCCCTCTATCACCCGCGCAGCCGCATTCTGAACTAACTGCAGCCTCCAGATGCCCTTCAAGGGGAGCCCCATGTAGAGAGCATTGCAGTAATCCAGACGAGACGTCACGAGGGCGTGAGTGACTGTGCATAGGGCACCCCAGTCTAGAAAGGGGCACAACTGGCGAACCAGGCGAACCTGGTATAAAGCTCTCCTGGAGACGGCCGTCAAATGATCTTCCAAAGACAGCCGTTCATCCAGGAGGACGCCCAGGTTGCGCACCCTCTCCATCGGGGCCAATGACTCGCCCCCGACAGTCAGCCGAGGACTCAGCTGACTGTACCGGGATGCCGGCATCCACAGCCACTCTGTCTTGGAGGGATTGAGCTTGAGCCTGTTTCTCCCCATCCAGACCCGTACGGCTTCCAAACACCGGGACAGCACTTCGATAGTGTTGTGTCTTGCCCGCCCTCAGAGCAGCCGGGGCCTTCTTACCTGCTCCCGCACACTGAGGAATGTATGCCTCCCGGTCCCAGTCCTGGCTCCATGCCCACACAAACTGCAGAAGGAGAATCTCCCTGCCCCAGCCCTGACTCCATGCCCAGGCAAACGGAGCAGCTAGACCCCTCCCCCTCCTCCACAGCAGGTGAGCCTGAGGAGGGTTTATTACCAACAGCTGATTGGTGTGACCCTCGCATCAGAAGATTGGAGAGGCGGAGGCTACAGAGGGAAGGGAGGGGCAGGCCTTAATGAGTGCTGAGTCATGGTGCCACACCCCATGGCCTATATAAAGGAGCTACTTTCTGGCAGTCTCTGAGTCAGGCAAAAAGTCAAACTTATCTTGCTGAAGTCACTTACTGGTCTCCTGCCTGCTCTGAGGACTTTGCTAGGACTTTGGGCAGAGCTGCAGAGGCACGCCTGATTCGGATTTCCCGGACCCAGCCGTCAGCGGAGGAGTGGGACACGACAGATAGCTTCGTTGGGGTGGCCCAGTGTGGAAAAGTACAGCTGGGTGTCATCAGCGTACAGCTGGTACCTCACACCGAAGCCACTGATGATCTCACCCAGCGGCTTCATATAGATGTTGAACAGAAGGGGCGAGAGGATCGACCCCTGCGGGACCCACAAGTGAGGCGCCTCGGGGCCGACCTCTGCCCCCCTGTCAACACCGTCTGCGACCAGTCGGAGAGATAGGAGGAGAACCACCGATAAACGGTGCCTCCCACTCCCAATCCCTCCAACCGGCGCAGCAGGATACCATGGTCGATGGTATCAAAAGCCGCTGAGAGGTCTAATAGGACCAGGGGGAAAGGAACACCCCCTATCCCTGGCCCTCCAGAGATCATCCACCAACGCGACCAAAGCCGTCTCAGTGCTGTATCCGGGCCGGAAACCGGACTGGAACGGGTCTAGATAGACAGTTTCCTCAGTTTTGTCAATTATATAAAACAGTTTCCTCAATATATGAGGCTAGAAAAAGGAACTGTATTCCCATTTCTACTGCTCTTGAGGTTTTTTTCCCCTTGTTCTACTTGTAATCCAGCTATGGGAAACTATCTTCTCATTATATGATACTACTTAGAGTGAAAGTGATATGGAAATACAATTTCCTTTTCCCATATAATTCAGAATTCAGAAATTCATTGAACATTTCTAATGTATTCATGATCCTGCATTCTCTGTGGTCAAGTATCTTTGTTAAATATAGTGCTTACACTATAAAAAATTAATGCACAACACCAGGGGTCTCCAAATTTGGCAACTTTAAGACTTGCGGATTTCAACTCTGCTTCTGGAGTTGAAATCCACGAGTCTTAAAGTTGCCAAGGCTGGAGACCCCTACACTACACAAGGATCAAACATCTTTTTGTTTGGTGTGATTAGTTTGTAGACTGTCTACATATGTCCAGATAGTTATAAAGTACTTGCTATTGTAGCTGTTCAAGGTTATGTATTTTTATATGCAAATCTTTTTTTTTCTATTTATGCTACTTCATGCTTCACACATTTCCATAATAGCAAATATATAATTTTTCATGGTTAAGGTTTTCTAAATTATATTATGCATATTAACTTGAGTATCAGCATATCTATTTGTCTTTACTCATAAAAACACAGAAATATATGGCTTCATTATATTTTTTCTTTCTTTGTTTTAATCATCATTGAATATATGAATACATTGCTTCCCAAGTGACCAGTGTACTATTGACACCTAGTCAAACTTTAGTTTATTATCGTTTGGGCAGTTTACCCTATCAATGTCACAATTTAATATTCCTTCTTTCCAATAGATGAGCTGAATTATTAGAAGCCAATTTTATCTTCAAAGCTAAATTCTACTAGACTATAGTCACATAACAGGATTAACTTAGTTAATGAATTAATCTATTTCTTGGTTCACATAATACATTGAGCCATAAACTAACAAGTAGACCAAATTTGCACATTCTAAAGCAGAAAAAAAAAGTTAACACTGATCCAATTAGCCTGCAGCCACTAGGTCTACATTATGTAACATCACTTTTCTCTTGTAATAGATGAATATTAAGAGTGACAGAAAGCTTGTTCTTTCTATAATTCAGATGAAGTGAGTAATTCTTAAACTGTGATTCAAAGTCTCTTGATTTGATAATGAAGCCTATGGTCAAAGTAAAGGTTCCCTTCACACATATGTGTTAGTCGTTCCTGACTTTAAGGGGCGGTGCTCATCTTTGTTTCAAAGCCGAAGAGCCAGTGCTGTCCGAAGACGTCTCCGTGGTCATGTGGCTGGCATGACTAAATGCCAAAGATGTATGGAATACTGTTACCTTCCCACTAAAGGTGGTCCCTATTTTTTTACTTGCATTTTTTTACATGCTTTTGAACTGCTAGGTTGGCAGAAGCTGGGACAAGTAAGGGGAGCTCACCCCATTACACGGCACTGCCGATCTTTTGACTGACAAGCTCAGCATCTTAGCCACTGAGCCACTGTGTCCCTTAATGAGGCATAGCAACCTTATTAAAAAAAATCAATGTATACATATAGAGGGGAAACAAAGACAATTTTATAATGAATCTTTGGATGGAAATAGTCCATGTTCCTACATTTTCCATTTTCATTAGATATGCTTAAGCATTGTCTTCTTCTCATCCTTATTTCTTACATTCACTTGATTTGGGGTTATGAAAAATGTCAACTGATCAATCATCATTTTTTTTTTCTTACAGTATTTACAGACCAGCTTTCTATTTTACCACAGGCCTGGAAAAAAATATAGCTCTCCAGATGTTGCTGAACTTCAACTCCTATCAGTCATAGTCAGGACTGATAATGATGAGGGATGATAGAAGTTGCAGTTCACCACATTCCTGTTTAAGAGGCTGTCATGCTATTGTTTATCATAGTTCTTTAATTTACATGTTGACTACTCAGCTTGCTGTTTCACTGGCGCCAGTTTAGAAGAGTTTTTTTCCTCATATTCTTTTGCAGAACATCTGTAAGGGCAATATCTTCTGAAGGAAGTCTATGTATGTATGTATTCTGCTGTGTGGCACTTTTTTCCAACAAATCTTCATGTTCCTTTCCCACATAATTCCTGTCTCCTTCAATAATTTTCTAATGCAAAATTGTTACAACAAAGCACACAAGCATTGCTACCCTATTTTATTCCTGTTGAAAATTGGGATAATATATCTAAACATCTAAAATGGTAGGAGTTGAAAGACAGAGAAATAAAGAAAGGCAGTATTGGCTACAAAACATTACTTTGCATTAGTTAAATGTTAATTGAGCACTTTGTTCCTGTTGCTAGGCAATAGATTGTTCTGGGGACAGAGAGAGAGAGAAAGAGAGAGAAGTGGCCATTGAATACTAGGATATTATTCTGCAATTATCCTCAGGAAGGAAGGTTTTTCAATTGGCAAATAGTTTTACCTTATGCTTCAAAGAACTCTCTATGTGTGTGGGGTCAGGAGTAGGCAGTCAACCATCAAAACACAAGCATAAATATTAATAAAAATTAATAACATAGAAAATCATTTAAAAGAAAAACTCAAAATTATCCACACTTCTGAAATGTTTCTGTGCTGATATGTCCCTAGTGTCAAGCCTGAAATCTGACCAGGCTGTGGGGTGATTTCTATCATGGGTTATTCTCACATGAATTCAGGCTGACACAGTTTGGAGTTGAAGGAGGAGAGCAGAGATGGATGGAGTCTTCAGCCAAAACAACATAGTTAACTGATGAGTCAGATACATTCCAACAGCTAGCTGGCCAGAGGAAGAGGAGGAGAACAGTCACCAAGCAACCAGCTCTTTTCCCGATTGGACGGTGTGACATACTGTTTTGAAAAAATGAGACACTCTTACTTTAAGAGTTGGTGGAAAGGGCAGGAGCCTTTAGTACTGGCTTTCCACCGGTTCATGCCAAGATGATGGCATGAACTGGTGAAAACTTGAACTTTATTCAAATCTGAATAAATTTGTTCTTTGAGGAAATGGAATGCTTTGGAGTTCAATTAGTGATGGGTACATTAATTGGAACCTGACACCTAGGATGTCTGAACTTGGTTTCATAATATAAATGATCATGGTTTCAAAAGCATGACTGTCAAAGGCACAGAGCAAAGCTAAAGTTCCAGTTCTCAGAAGCCAGTTAAGGCACTACACCAATCACTCCTTAACAGTGGCTTCTGCGCTTAACAAAAAACAAGTGATATCATTGACATTGATGGTTGAACCACTGATAGGTTATATGGGTTTTGCCACTGACTTCAGTGTTAGGATAAGCTTTAGCTATAGTGATTTGCAGGAGATATAAGAAGGGGAGCATGAAAAAATTATGTGATATTACAAATTCAAATTCTTGTATATTTGCATGTGACAAAAAGATAGAACTTGCATCATGATATTACAAGACATACTTTGTTATATTTTATCATTGTGTTTAGGAACTGATTACATTATAAGAGCTTTGGTGGTTAGAATGCAGTACTGCAGGCTGCTACTGCTGATTGCTGGCTGCTACTGCTGATTGCTGGCTGCCTGCAATTTGGCAGATCAATCTCATCAGGCTCAAGGTTGACTTAGCCTTCCATCCTTCCAAGGTGAAAATGTAAAATGGGTAAAATGAAGACCCATATTGTCAGGAGCAATATTATGACTCTGTAAATTGCTTAGAGAGGGCTGTAAAAGCACTGTGAAGCGGTATATATGTCTAAGTTCTATTGCTATCACTATATCTTTAGTAATGTTTACGTTGCTTGTTTCTAAAATAACAAATTTGGGGAACAATTTCATCAGGATGATAGCTCAATCCCAATAGTGATGATCCACCACTGCATTGTCTCAGGTTTACAGACCATAGTTGTTGTTGTTAGTTGAGAAGTCGTGTTCGACCCATCGCGACCCCATGGACAACATTCCTCCAGGCCTTCCTGTCCTCTACCATCCACTGGAGTCCATTTAAACTCATGCCTACTGCTTCAGTGACTCCATCCAGACAAAAAGTCCCCTTCTTCTTTTGCCCTCAATCTTTCCCAGCATTAGGCTCTTCTCCAGTGAGTCCTTCTTTCTCATTAGGTGGCCAAAGTATTTCAGTTTCATCTTCAGGATCTGACCTTCTAAAGAGCAGTCAGGGTTGATCTCCTCTAGAACTGACTTGTTTGTTCGTCTTGCAGTCCAAGGGACTCGCAAGAGTCTTCTCCAGCACCAAAGTTCAAATGCCTCAATTCTTTGGCGCTCAGTCTTTCTTATCGTCCAACCTTCACAGCCATACATTGCAACTGGGAAAACCATAGTTTTGACTATACACACTTTAGTTGGCAGGGTGATGTCTCTGCTTTTTAGTACGCTGTCTAGATTTGCCATAGCTTTCCTCCCCAGGAGCAAGCATCTTTTAATTTCTTGGCTGCAGTCCCCATCTGCGGTGACCTTGGATCCCAGGAAAATAAAATCTGTCACTACCTCCATTTCTTCACCATCTATCTGCCAGGAATTGAAAGGGATGGATGCCATGATTTTAGTTTTCTTAATGTTGAGTTTCAAGCCAACTTTTGCACTCTCCTCCTTCACCCGCATCAAGAGACTCTTGAGTTCCTCTTCGTTTTCTGCCATTAGAGTGGTATCATCTGCATATCTGAGGTTGTTGATATTTCTTCCGACAATCTTAATTCCAATTTTTGATTCATCTAGCCCCGCCTTTCTCATGATGTGCTCTGCATATAAGTTAAATAGGCAGGGTGATAGTATACAGCCTTGCCGGACTCCTTTCCCAATTTTGAACCAATCAGTGGTTCCATGTCCAGTTCTCACTGTGGCTTCTTGATACAGGTTTCTCAAGAGACAAATAAGATGATCTGGTACTCCCATCTCTTTAAGAACTTGCCACAATTTGTTGTGATCCACACAATCAAAGGCTTTAACATAGTCAATGAAGCAGAAGTAGATGTTTTTCTGGAACTCCCTAGCTTTCTCCATGATCCAGCGTATGTTGGCAATTTGATCTCTAGTTCCTCTGCCTCTTTGAAATCTTGCCTGTACTTCTGGTAGTTCTCGATCCACATATTGCTGGAGCCTAGCTTGTAGGATTTTAAGCATAACCTTACTAGCATGTGAAATGAGTGCAATGGTGCGATAGTTTGAACATTCTTTGGCATTGCCTTTCTTTGGAATTGGAACATAAACTGACCTTTTCCAGTCCTGTGGCCATTGTTGAGTTTTCCAAATTTGCTGGCAAATTGGGTGTAGCACTTTTACTGCATCGTCTTTTAAAATTTTGAATAGCTCAGCTGGAATACTGTCTCCTCCACTAGCTTTGTTGTTACTCAGATTTCCTAAGGCCCATTTGACTTCACATTCTAGGATGTCTGGCTCAAGGTTAGTGACCACCCCATCATGGTTATCAGGAATGTTAAGCTCATTCTTGTATAGTTCTTCTGTGTAATTTTGCCACCTCTTCTTAATCTCTTCTGCCTCTGTTAGGTCCCTGCCATTTTGGTCTTTTATCATGCCCATCTTTGCATGAAACGTTTCCTTCATATCTCCAATTTTCTTGAATAGATCTCTGGTCCTCCCTATTCTATTGTTTTCTTCTATTTCTTTGCACTGTTTATTTAAGAATGCATTCTTATCTCTTCTAGCTATTCTCTGGAATTCTGCATTCAACTGGGTGTATCTTTCTCTTTCTCCCTTGCCTTTCGCTTCCCTTTTTTCCTCAGCTATTTGCAGAGCTTCCTCAGACAGCCATTTTGCTTTCTTGCATTTCTTTTTCTTTGGAATGGTTTTAGTTGCTACCTCTTGTACAATGTTGCAAACCTACATCCATAGTTCATCAGGCACTCTGTCTATCAGATCTAATTCTTTAAATATATTTGTCACCTCTACTGTATATTCATCAGGGATATTATTTAGTTCATACCTGAGTGGCCTGGTGCTTTTCCCTACTTTCTTTAGTTTAAGCCTAAATTTTGCAAGAAGAAGCTCATGATCTGAGCCACAGTCAGCTCCTGGTTTTGTTTTTACTGACTGTATAGAGCTTCTACATCTTTGGTTGCAAAGCACATAAGTCAATCTGATTTCTGTGTTGACCATCTGGTGATGTCCATGTGTAGAGTCGTCTCTTAGGTTGTTGGAAAAGAGTTATGTACCACACCACAGAAATCTAAAACTCTTCCCCATGCAATATTTTCTTCAATAAGGTTGTTCCATGAGTCTATATATAAAGAAATAAACAAAACATATGCAGTTCCTAAGGTTGATTGATTTTCATATATATAGTTTGGTCCAGGGGTTGGTTCTACTTACCTTTACTACCGGTTTGCAACGGGAGCATGCACACACACTTGCTTCGGTTGCTCATGCTTCTGCACATGCGCAGATCATCAATTATGATGTCCGGGCAGGTGGGCGGAGCCTCCCACCGCTTTTACTACTGGTTCTAAAGAACTGGACAGAACCAGGAGCAACCCACCACTGGTTTGGTCCTTAGCATAATTGGAGTCTTTTTTATTCATTCTAGGCACCATTTTATGCATTTCTGAGGAAGGCATAGTCAAAATATCCCGAGAACTGGTATTTTTTCTCCAACAATTTAATAAATTATGGCAACCACTGATTTGGAAAAGGAACTCTCCAGCAATGTTTCTCAATCTAGTAGTTATACTAGTATTATTTTTTTCATTCTGCCACTGTCAAGACCACTATATGCTTAAAAAACCCAAACATTGCTATTTCTCCTAAATTACCAGATGTCCTCCACACTCTTTACTGTAATAGAGAATTGAGCTGTTATAGCCTTTTTGCTGCAAATCGGTAAGAAAACAAATGTATATACAGATGTGTGACCTATCATTATTACATTAATGCAATCCATTGTTACCATTTCAAAGGCTTGAATCTTCTTTCTCGTTAAGAAAACAGGAGATTCCTTTTGAACATCAAGTATTGTATAGAAGTACTGTTGCCACTTACCTAGGAGAAAAGAAACAAAAGAAAACAAGAATGTATTAGAGAACAAAGGATGTCATAGTGAACACATTGTGTTTGTTATTGCATAATTTCCTTTCCTTTATCTTGAAGTATCTGCCCCATTCTCCCTTTTGAATACTTGTATACTCGTATGAGATATTAAGCCTTGATTATTTTCTAATTCATAGATTTGCTACTGCTTGGAATTATTGTGAAAAGAGAAAAGAGGAAAACATATTGCTTCATATTATTTGCTATTTCACACTTTGGGACTGTGTGTTACTATATAATTTTCTTTCTTTTAGACTGAAGTATTTGTCCCAATCTCTCTTCAAAATGTGTCCATAGTCCCAAAATATATTGATTGTTTCCTAATTCATAGACTTGCTACTGCTTGTGATTATTGCAAAAAGAACTGAAATATATTGCCCTGTACCAATGGATATTTCACACTTTGAGGTGGATTTTAGATCCAGTTTTCCAGTAATTTTCTTGGATGTTCAGGCAGTACTGCCAGTCAGAAATATATTTTCTAGCTTAGATTAAAATGCAGGTTATATATCTTCCTAGAGAATTCTTATGTCCAGGCATTGGTGAAAAACTTTGCTATAATATAAACCTATCTAACCTCCTTAGAATATTTCAAAATACCACACACCCCCCACACACAATCTGTCATCAAAATGTCTCACCTGCTGGCATTTTGTGACCCTATTATACCTTCTTTCCTCTATGGCATTTCCTACAATAATATATAAGCCCATTTCTTTTCTCTGAAATTCTCAGTGTTGTTATTGGTGTTATTATTCCAGGAACCCCTTCTATGATTCCAAAGCCAAATCTGTTTTCCATTGGAGGGTTTTCCTTACCCCTTTTTTATGCCTGTTGGTAAAATCCTTTAATATTCATGAAACCAGAATGGCACAACTTTCTATTTCCCCACATCAATATTAAGTGACTTTCTCGTAGATTGTTCAGTTTCTAACATCTGGATGTGAAGACAACTGATCTTCAATTCCCCACTCTCCCTATTGCTTCAGAAGAGCTTGTCTAATGTTTTTTTTTTATTATTTATTTACATTTATATCCCGCCCTTCTCCGAAGACTCAGGGAGGCTTACAGTGTGTAAGGCAATAGTCTCATTCTATTTGTATATTTACAAAGTCAACTTATTGCCCCCCCAACAATCTGGGTCCTCATTTTACCTACCTTATAAAGGATGGAAGGCTGAGTCAACCTTGGACCTGGTGGGACTAGAACCTGCAGTAATTGCAGGCAGCTGTTGGTTTATCATCATGCATCAACAACCCAGAAAGGCTTCCATATGCCTATTGATTAAATGCCATCATAACTACAAGCATTCTGTGAGTTTCTGTGTGTAGGCTTGCTGGTATATATTGCTCCAAGAGCATCAGGAAGCCCACATATCATCCTGCATCAAAGGACTTCGGTTTACATTTTCTGAATTGCCACTTTTCTCATGCTGTACCTCTCCAGAAAGCTTTTCTCTTGCAAAACATTAAAAATGTAAATAATTATTTTTATACAAACATATGGATTGTGGGAGAGAATATTAATTTTGTGGAAGGGAATGGAATTTATTTATTTATTTATTTATTTATTTTGTCACACAGTATATATAAGCATAAGCATGTAATAATTATACAATATATAAGCATATATATAAGTATGAGTATGTAATAACTATATTAATTGGATATAACGAAAGGAAACAATAGGCCAGGAACGGTAGGCACGCTTGTGCTCTTATGCCCTTACAGACCTCTTAGAAATGGGTGAGGTCAATAGTAGACAGTTTTTGATTGAAGCTTTGGGGATTATGGGAAGAGACCACAGAGTCAGGTAGTTAATTCCAAGCATTAACAACTCTGTTACTGAAGTTTGAATTGTTTCGTTTCTTAGCTTATAGCCCAGGGGTGTCAAACTCGATTTCATTGAGGGCTGCATCTGGGTTGTGTTTGACCTGAGGGGGCTGGAGTGGGCATGGCCAGCTTGACGTCACTCATTTCGGGGGCACCTGTGCTGGCCTGAGCACTCTGCCAGCGAAAACAGGCTCCTGAGCTCCGTTTTCAGCTGCAACAGCCTCCTGCAACCCTCTGCCACATGTGGCCCTCCTGAGCTCCATTTTCACTAGCAGAGGCACCAGAAACACCATTTCTGTTTCCAGGGCAACCCCGTGGGCAAAATGCACCCCAAGGCCAGATCTGGCTTCCGGGCCTTGAGTTTGACACCCCCCTATTATAGCCTGATTACTTGGAAGGTTGGGTTTGTGCAAATGACTACAGAAATCCACAGGTATTGGGGAACTTGGAAGAAACAAGAAAAAAACATGGATTGGTTGCTGTTTCAGTTCTACTCATGTACTTTACTACTATGATTGGAATAAATTGGAAAAAATGCAAATTTTCATTATGTGCTGAAAAGTTTTGTGAAACAAGTGACTGGTTCCATGATGGTGAACCTATGGCACGCATAGTGAAATACCATTTATTTCTGGTATAAATAACAGAATAACATAACAGAATTGGAAGAGACCTTGAACCCTTCCAACCCCCTGCTCAAACAGGAAACTTTATACCATTTCAGAGAAATGATTAACCAATCTCTTCTTAAAAACTTCTAGTGTTGGAACTTCTGGAAGCAACTTGTTCCACTGATTATCACTGTCAGGAAATTTCTCCTTAGCAATTGCCCAATCATTTTTGGAAGAAAATATACTAATATTCAGACCATACTAGGGTAGTATTGCACTATTTATGTAGAGCTGCCTTTGAAGAGCAATTCTTTGGGAAAGGACTATAATGATAGTAGCTTATTTGCTTTGCACAGAGATTCTACAGGCTTAGCTCCTCACATTTCTCAATTAAACAATCAGGCCACTATTACCTTCCTGGTCCTGAATTTGCCAGTCAGAATAAGAGTACAGAATTAATTGTATAATAATGTAAAATGTGTCCCTAAAAATATTGATAAAGAAATGGTTGAAGCTACTATTATGAGGCCAAGACAAATTAATACCTTAGCTCTCTAGCCTAAAAGTGTGAGGAAATAAGAAAGGAATATGTATCATTTGCAGCATTAATATATACAAATCAATATCTAAACAGGGGTGGGTTCTACTTACCTTTACTCCCGGTTCGCAATGGGAGTGCATGCTTCTGCGCATGCACAGATCACCCATGATGACGTTGTGGTGGGTGGGCGGAGCCTTCCGCCGGTTTAGCTACCAGTTCTATAGAACCGTACCGAACCGGGAGCAACCCACCACTGTACCTAAAGAAGAGTACTCAGTGCTCCTATTTAGCAGCTCATCTTATCAGATACTTAATATCCTCACAATGATCAGCCAGATCCTCCCACAATGGTCTGAAGGTTTCTTGTCAAAATAATTTCAGTAGCAGAATGTAGTCAAGTAAAGTGAACCTAAGGTTTTCCCAAGTTATACAGATTTTCAAATTCTGACCAGCTCTGAAATGAAAAGCAGTTTCATTTCTTCCCTTCAGAATTGAAGTAATATATAGCAGACTGTATTAGAGTTGTTCCTTTAATAAACTAGATCGTTCTGTAGAAATCATATTAAATGCAGTGGTTTCTGCTTTGCTGTACTGTATTTTAATAGATGCTTCCCCTCCACTAAAATACCTGAATGAAAGAAAAAGCCCAAGGATGCTGATGCTAAGGAATTGAATTAAAATAAATACTCTTGGCATGAGAGTCCTGAAAATAAGATCTTTATCCGCTATATAAAATAATGGATTGTTAACCCTTTTTGATGCAAAGCTGTTTCTAGGAGATTTAGAGGATGAATGTGCTGGCCATGAGTGCAGACCCTGGCAACATTAGGGTAATATATTTTGCTCTTTTTAAAAATAGCAAAATTAAAGATGATTAGGGGACTGGAGGCTAAAACATATGAAGAACCCAGGAACTGGGTTTGTCTAGTTTAATGAAAAGAAGGACTAGGGGAGACATGATAGCAGTGTTCTGATGTCTCAGGGGTTGCCACAAAGAAAAGGGAGTCAAGCTATTCTCCAAAGCACCTGAGGGCAGGACAAGAAGCAATGGGTGGAAACTAATCAAGGAGAGAAGCAACTTAGAACTAAGGAGAATTTTCCTGACAGAACAATTAATCAGTGGAACAACTTGCCTCCAGAAGTTATGAATGTTCCAACACTGGAAGTTTTTAAGAAGATGTTGGGATAACCATTTGTCTGAAGTGATGTAGGATTTCCTGCCTAAGCATAGGGTTTGACTAGAAGACCTCCAAGGTCTCTTCCAACTCTATTATTCTATTCTATTCTAATCATCTTTCACCTATCCCACTGATGTACAGCAAGTTACTGTTGCTGTATGCATCTGCCAATCTTAGTTTAGAGACAATGTAACTATTTATAGCAAAATCAAGCAATTTTGTTTTGGTCAAATAAAACAGATTGATCAAAATCTTACTTATTTTGCTTTCTTTTGTCATTCAAACTAACACATATAACATTCCAGGCTTCTATGAAGGAAATTGGTAAAATATGTATTATTGCTGAGAGGGAACAATGGAGGACACCAAGTCTGGAACCTGAGGTAATCAAACAATTAGAAGTGTGGTCCTCAAAAATTTAGGAAGAAGAAGGCACTTATTCACACCTAAAGTATAGACTAATGTTTTTCAAACTTGGAAAATTTAAAATGTGTGATCTTCAGCTCTCAGGATTCCACAGCCAACATGCTAATATTGTAAATTTATATATTACTGATATAAATATATTGTCAAATAGGACATAACAGAATAACAGCGTTGGAAGGCACCTTTGAGGTTTTCTAGTTCAACTCCTAGGACTAGAAAAGGAGACACTATTCTCTAGTTCAACTCCTAGGACACTATTTTCTAGTTCAACTCCTAGGACTAGAAAAGGAGACACTATTCAGAATAAGTATCAGATAAAAAAATATCGAATAGCATATGAGTAAATTTAGGAAATATATGAAATATATTATATAGTATTAGATATAGTATTAGATATAGTATTAGATATAGTATTAGATATAGTATTAGATATATTTATTTTATTTATTTATTTATTTATTAAATTTGTATACCGCCCTTCTCCCGAAGGACTCAGGGCGGTTCACAGCCAAGTAAAATAGACAATATATAAATACAGTTTAAAATACACTTAAAAAACTTATTAAAATTGGCCACAATTAAAATTTAAAACTAAAACCCATTTAAAAACCCATAAATTTAAAAACTAACCCAGGCCAGCGCAGATAAATAAGTAAGTTTTAAGCTCGCGGCGAAAGGTTCGGAGGTCCGGAAGTTGACGAAGTCCTGGGGAGGTCGTTCCAGAGGCGGGAGCCCCACAGAAGGCCCTTCCTGGGCGTCGCCAGGCGACACTGTCGCGCCGATGGCACCCTGAGGAGTCCCTCTCTGTGAGAGCGCACGGGTCGGTGAGAGGTATTCGGTAGCAGCAGGCGGTCCCGTAAATAGCCCGGCCCTATGCCATGGGCGCTTTAAAGGCGTTCACCAAAACCTTGAAGCGCACCGGAAAGCCACAGGCAGCCAGTGCAGCCTGCGCAGGATAGGTGTCATTCGGGAGCCACGAGGGCTCCCTCTATCACCAGCGCAGCTGCATTCTGGACTAACTGTAGCCTCCGGATGCCCCTCAAGGGAGCCCCATGTAGAGAGCATTGCAGTAATCCAGGCGAGGCGTCACAAGGCGTGAGTGACCGTGCATAGGCATCCCGGTCTAGAAAGGCGCAACTGGCGCACCAGGCGAACCTGGTGGAAAGCTCTCCTGGAGGCGGCCGTCAGGTGTTCATCAAAGACAGCCGTTCATCCAGGAGAACGCCCAAATTGCGCACCCTCTCCGCCGGGGCCAATGACTCGCTCCCGACAGTCAGCCGTGGACTCAGCTGACTGTACCGGGATGCCGGCATCCACAGCCACTCTGTCTTGGAGGATTGAGCTTGAGCCTGTTTCTCCCCATCCAGACCCGTCGGCTTCCAAACACCGGGACAGCACTTGATAGCTTCATTGGGGTGGCCCGGTGTGGAAAAGTACAGCTGAGTGTCATCAGCGTACAGCTGGTACCTCACACCGAAACCACTGATGATCTCACCCAGCGGCTTCATATAGATGTTGAACAGAAGGGGCGAGAGAATCGACCCCTGCGGCACCCCACCAGTGAGGCGCGCGGGTGACCTCTGCCCCGTCAACACCGTCTGCGACCGGTCGGAGAGATAGGAGGAGAACCACCGATAAACGGTGCCTCCACTCCCAATCCCCCCAACCGGCGCAGCAGGATACCATGGTCGATGGTATCAAAAGCCGCTGAGAGGTCTAATAGGACCAGGGCAGAGGAACAACCCCTATCCCTGGCCCTCCAGAGATCATCCACCAACGCGACCAAAGCCGTCTCAGTGCTGTAACCGGGCGGAAACCGGACTGGAGCAGGTCTAGATAGACAGTTTCCTCCAGGTGCAGGGGAAACTGATATGCCACCATACTCTCTACAACCTTCGCATGAGCGGGTTGGAGACCGGACGATAATTACCTAAAACAGCGGGTCAGGAAGGCTTCTTGAGGAGGGCCTCACCACCGCCTCTTTCAAGGCGGCCGGAAAGACTCCTCCAACAAGGAAGCACTCGTAATCCCTGGAGCCAGCCTCGTGTCACCTCCCGAGTGGCCAGCACCAGCCAGGAGGGCACGGGTCCAGTAAACACGTGGTGGCATTCAGTCTACCCAGCAACCTGTCCATGTCCTCGGGAGTCACAGGGTCAAACTCATCCCAGACAACATCACCAAGACCGCCCTCGGACGCCCCATCCGAATCGCCACAATTTTGGTCCAGACCGTCCTTAAGCTGAACGATTTTATCGTATAGATAACCGTTAAACTCCTCAGCACGTCCCTGCAACGGGTCATCCCGCTCCCCCTCGTGGAGGAGGCGGGTCACTGGCTGGGGCAGCTGGGCGGTTATCTGCCGACGCAATGAGGGAGGAGGCGTAGCAACGCCTCGCTTCCCTCAGTGCCACTAGGTAGGTCCTAGTATAGGATCTAACTAGTGTCCGATCAGCCTCTGAACGGCTGGACCTCCAGGAACTCTCTAGGCGTCTTCTCCGGCGTTTCATCCCCCTCAGCTCCTCGGAGAACCAAGGAGCCGGTTGGGATCTGCGCCGGGTCAGAGGCCGCAAAGGCACGACACGGTCTAAGGCCCCAGCCGCAGCCCGTTCCCAGGCTGCAGCTAGTTCCTCTGCCGTGCCGTGAGCCAGACCCTCAGGAAGTGGCCCAAGCTCCGTCTGAAACCTCTCTGGGTCCATTAGGCGCCTGGGACGGTACCAACGTAATGGTTCCGTCTCCCTGCGGTGTTGGGTAGCGGTCAGAAAGTCCAGGCGAAGGAGAGAGTGATCTGACCATGACAAAGGTTCAATGACTATTTCCTTTAAGTCCAGATCTCTCAACCACTGACCAGAGACAAAAATCAGGTCCAGTGTGCCTCCCCCGATGTGAGTGGGGCCATCCACTACTTGAGTCAGGTCCAAGGCCGTCATGGAAGCCAAGAACTCCCGAGCTACCGTCGATGACGAGCCAGCAGATGGCAGATTAAAGTCCCCCATGACTAAAAGTCTGGGGGTCTCCACTGCCACCCCGGCAAGCACCTCTAGAAGCTCGGGCAGGGCAGCTGTCACGCAGCAAGGAGCCAGGTACGCGACCAGCAAGCCCAACTGACATCTACGACCCCACCTCACAAAGAGGGATTCACACCCGGCAATCTGAGGTACAGTGGTCTCCCTCGGCTCTAGACTCTCTTTAAGGAGAGGGGAATTGAGAGTGTGATTAAGTGTGGAGAGATTAGAGATTATAATTTAGGAATTATTTTAGATTATGATTGTTAGTTTTGATACCCTGCATTTTGTTCTGGGAAGTCGGGGTGGGGGGCGGGGGGTATGGGGGAGGGGAATTGGGGGGTTGAGGCTAGAGATGGAGTGATGGTGAATGTACAGGGATTATTGAAGATGTATAAATATAATTAATGTAGGGTCGGGTCTGCCCAGTTACCATTTTAGAATGGTGAGGAGGGAGAAAAGAGAGAGTAGGAGGTAGGAAAGAGGAGAAGAGGAAGGAAGAGGGGTAGAAGAGGGAGAAGGAAGGTGTAGGGTGGAGGGAGGAGAGGATGTAGATAAGAGAAGGAGAGGAAGGTTTGGATAGTAAAAGAAGGTAGAAGAGGGGAGTGTTAAAAAGGGGGGTGGTGACTGGGCAGGCCCGACTAAATGTATATAACTTACATTGAATGAATTGTTTGACATGATTGTAAAAATAAAACTTTTTTACTAAAAAAAAAGAAAAGAAAAGGAGACACTATACCATTTTAACAAATGATTGTTTTATGTCTTCTTAATACCCATCAGTGTTAGAGCACCCTCAACTTCTGGAAGTAAATCATTCCACTGATTAATTATTCTGTCAGAAAATTTCTCCTTAGTTCTAGATTGGTTCTTTTCTTGATTAATTTCCATCCATTGCTTCTTGTCCTGCCTGTAGGAGCTTTGGAAAATAGGTTGACCTCCTCTTCTTTGTGGTAGCACATTAGATATTGGAACACTATCATTCACCCTTAGTATTTCTTTTCACTAGATTAGATATATCAATTCTGAATATGAAGAACGGTTGCAGGAACTGGGTATGTCTAGTTTAACAAAAAGAAGGACTAGGGGAGACATGATAGCTGTGTTCCAATATCTTAGGGGCTGCCACAAAGAAGAGGGAGTCAGGCTGTTCACCAAAGCACCTGAGGGTAGAACAAGAAGCAATGGGTGGAAACTGGTCAAAGAAAGAAGCAACTTAGAACTAAGGAGAAATTTCCTGACAGTTAGAACAATTAATAAGTGGAACGACTTGCCTTCAGAAGTTGTGAATGCTCCAACACTGGAAATTTTTAAGAAAATGTTGGATAACCATCTGACTGAGATGGTGTAGGGTTTCCTGCCTGGGCAGGGGGTTGGACTAGAAGGCCTCCAAGGTCCCTTCCAACTCTGATGTTATGTTATGTTAATTCTGAAATTAAGATACAATGTTTCCATTCCCCTTTCCCACTGGAACGTACAACAAATTCCTATATTCAGATTTTAATCCAGGTGCTGTTGGTGAATATGAATAAATTGCTAATAAATATTCTTATTAATTAATCTAGTTTGAAAATGTTATAAAGTCATGAAATGAGAATTAAATGGCCAGAATGAGATTAATAGCCTTTATGGTGGTGTTTGTTGCTTGGGATAGATTTGTATTCAGTGAGGATTGGATGCCATAATGACCAAAGTGGAGAATACAAATGTCTAAAAAGATTTTAGAGCTCTAGGAAACAAAGTGATTCACAATTCATTGTTTTCCTATACACTTTTACTTAATTGAAGGAGAGGTAGTGTAGTGATTCTGTTGTCTGATTTTGAATAGGTTTGGAAGACACAGGGTCAATTCATCCTTAGCCAGGAAAACTCACTGAGTGATTTTGGATCAATCACTTTTTCTCTGCTTAAACTATCTCAAAGGTGTAGGATTAATACTGTAGGAAATAATAAGAGGACGGACTTCTACATGTGCCACTTCGAACTGCCCCCCAAAAAGTCCGATATAACAAATATTATTGTCATCATACTCTGACCTCTATTATTAAATGCAATATTTATTTGTAGTATGCAAAATTCCCCAATCGAATTAATATGATGACAGAATAATAAATCCACTAGCTACTTTATTTTTCTAAATATTCACTAAAACATACATTTTTCCTATTGAATTACGAATACTTTCACTATTACTCCAGCCTGTTGCTTTTCATATTTTGAGTGGTATTAGTGTTAAACTGAGTATTTCATAAATCAGAAAGCCATCTTGTTGTAAAAAAACAAAAGAATGCAGTAGAATAATGAATTCAATCATTGATTACGCTTGTATGAAGAAGGAAAGAACGAAGTACTTCTCTTTGCCTCTATTGAGCTTACTGCCAATCAATATCATGGTATGACCTTGAGTTCTAGCACAGTCTGGAGAATGCTTGTATGAGAGAGACAACAAGGAAGAGTATGGGGAGTACATTTTATTTACTTCCTTCACAGCATTTATAATTATATTTAGGCAATAAGAATTATACAATATTAACATTCGTTAAACCATAGAATTATAGAATAGAAAAAGGTATTCCTCAGCTTTAATCAAAATGCCTTATCTCTTAATCAGAATTGTTTTGATTGGCTACTGGTTTACCTAAACAAAGAGAAAATAAATTTATTTGTTCTGAAATGCATTTCTGGCCACTGCCAATATGAAATTTATGAAATAATGAATCATGGAATAACCAATACAAATCAGATTTTTGTTTCCTTGTTTAAGTTTCAACATAATCTTCTTATCTAATTCATTTTTTTTTCCAGAATTAAATGACAAGAAAATATAAAATTGGATTGCATCATTATTGTGAAGAATTTAAAGCTGAACTTGCTTTCATACCTTTCATAAAGGTATGAAAGACATGGCGGTTAAAATGCAGTATTGCAGGCTAACTCTGACCCGTGCCAGAAATCTAATCCTGACCAGCTCAAGATTGATTCAGCCTTCTCTCCTTTTGAGGTTGGTAAAATGAAGAGCTAGATTGTTGGGGAAAATATGTTGACATTATAAACCACCCAGAATGTGCTGTAAAGCATTGTGGAGTGGTGTATAAATCTAAGTCCTTTTGCTATTAGAGACTCATTAAGAGAGGTGGGATAGAGTAGACATTAAGGGAGGCAGGGAGGGAGGGAGGGAGGGAGGGAGAGAGAGAGAGAGAGAGAGAGAGAGAGAGAGAGAGAGAGACTTAGTCCTAGATGGAAGGAAGTAGGAAAAAGTTTCAACTTGATTTTGCAAATATGGGTTAGAAATTAATTTGGATATATTCGAAGATTCTATTATTCTATTTTACAACAACAGAAAACATTCCTGGTATCCAGTCATATTTGTTTCTTGAACAGATCTACCTCAAAGGGCTGACAATAACAGTATAAAAGTAGATAGTGAACTTAGGGAAATAGCAAGGGAAGAAAAATGTCCCTGAGAAAGTTATTGGCCAATAGATATGATGTCAGATACAGATTACTGGTATTAGATTCTGAAATCTACTTCTGAAACTTGTTCAGAAGCATTATAAACCATTGACTCCTTGGACCAGCCAATTGGATTTTCCACAGAATATCAAAATGAATAGCATGCACAATCACTGAGAGACATGCTCTCTGCTCATTCTAATATAACTTATCCTACTTAGGACAAAAGATGAAATTTTCACAAATATTCCTGAAATTTCAGGAATCAGGCATATAGGGCAACAGAACCTGTATCAATAGCAATCACTTTACAAATGAGATCAATTGTAAGCAACATATAAATCAGCAATAAATGAAAATGGATTTTAAACAGAGGTCCGGTATCAAGAACGGGTTTGAAAACAACATAAGGGTCAAGAGATCATGTAGAATAGTCCAAAACTGGCCTCTAGCAGGTTAGTACTGCTAACATCAGTAATGAATGTAAATATTTGACCTAGTGATTGCATTTAAACATGTTTCAGTTGTTTTGAATTAAATTTTCATATTGAATAATCTACTTGTTTAAATTAGACACATCCAATTTGATTTTAAACACTGAATGACTTTCATATATTTTATGATCATTTTAATTGTCCTAATTAATTTGAATTGAATTGGTCCACATCAAATAATTGGATTTGAATCCATATGATTTTTATTGTCTCAACAATCTTAATTCTATCTGAACCGAGCCAACATTTTGAATTAAATCAAAGCTGATTTACACAGAATGAAAGAATCCATTCTCATGAGGTGAACCCTACTTCTACATTTTTTTTTTAATTCATGTAGTGGCCTGCTTCTTAAAAAGAACTATGTCCAAAGACCTAAATCCATACTTACTTATGCTTTCTAAATTTGTGCATTGTTTCAGACTCTCTCTTTTTATTATTATTCTAGCAAGTGGCCCTAGGCCAAAACCTATATTTGTAGAGAGCTTTGAACTTCTGAGGCTTAGGTTCAGAATGTTAAGAAGCCAAATCCTTCTTAAAATTCTGAGGCTGCAGACTTGTTGTCACCTTCCAATGAGCATTCTTTCACATTGGCATGACATATGATCAAAAATGTCAAATAAAAAATTGGTTGGAAATTATGAAATACTGTGAAAGTTTTTTCTTGCTGTTTTATAGTAATTTTAAAACCCACTTTGTTTGAAAAACTCCTCTAGGGTTATGGTTAGTGTTAGGCTTCCAGGAGGTCTGATTAAAAAAACCAACAACATCATGGTTCAGTTTACAAAGCCTCTTTACGCCTAGTGGACCTGTTTGCTCTCCAGTCTGTCTCCCTAGAAATACTAGGCAAATTGCATGAGAAAACCCTTTGGAAATGGAAAAGTTGTCAAGGTTAGGGTTAGAGTTAGGCCTACAAGTGGTCTGACCTAAAAAACAAACATGTGTAGTGGACCTGCCTTAAAATCATAGACAAATTGCACGGGAATCCCCATTGGAGATGCAAAAGTAATCTAAATTTAGGGTGAGATCTCCTGAGGTCTGACCCAGAAGTAGTAGTAATAATAATAATAATAATAATAATAATAATAATAATAATAATAATAATAATAATAATAATAATAATAATAATAATAATAATAATAATATTTTAATTTGTATACCGCCCTTCTCCCGAAGGACTCAGGGCGGTGAACAGGCAGATAAAATATAAATACACACAATAATTAAAAACATCCCTTAAAAAACTAATTTAAATGCCCAAAATGTTAAAAAACGTACTCCCCCGTAAAATAACAAAATTTTAAAAACCCATCCAATAAAAATAAAAATCAGGCTAGTCCAGCCATACGAAATAAATAAGTTTTAAGTTCGCGGCGAAAGGTCCTAAGGTCAGGTAATTGTTGAAGTCCGAGGGGAAGTTCGGTCCACAGGGTCGGAGCTCCCACAGAAGGCCCTCCCCTGGGGCCGCCAGTCGACACTGTTTGGCTGACGGCACCCTGAGGAGTCCCTCTCTGTGGGAGCGTGCGGACGATGGGAGATAGAAGCCGGCAGTAGGCGGTCCCGTAGATAGCCGGTCCTAAGCCATGGGCGCTTTAAAGGTGGTAACCAATACCTTGAAGCGCACCGGAAAACAACAGGTAGCCAGTGCAGTCTGCAGGATAGGTGTTATGTGGGAGCTCCGAGCCGCTCCTCAATAACCCGCGCAGCGTTCTGAACTAGCTGAAGTCTCCGGTGCTCTTCAAGGGAGCCCCATGTAGAGAGCATTGCAGTAGTCCAGGCGAGAGGTAACGAGCATGAGTGACTGTGCATAAGGCATCCCGGTCCAGGAAGGGCGCAACTGGCGGATCAGGCGAACCTGATAAAATGCTCTCCTGGAGACGGTCGCCAAATGGTCTTCAAAGGACAACCGACCATCCAGGAGCACGCCCAAGTTGCGTACCTTCTCCATCGACAGACAGCCGCATCTGCAGCTGACTGTACCGAGGTGCCGGCATCCACAGCCACTCCGTCTTGGAGGGATTAAGTTTGAGCCTGTTCCTCCCCATCCAGACCCGTACGGCTTCCAGACACCGGGACAGCACTTTGACAGCTTCACTGGGGTGGCCCGGGGTGGAAAAGTACAGCTGGGTGTCATCAGCGTACAGTTGGTATCTCACCCCAAAGCCACTGATGATCTCACCCAGCGGCTTCATATAGATGTTGAACAGGAGGGGTGAGAGAATCGACCCCTGCGGCACCCCACACATGAGGCACCTTGGAGTCGATCTCTGCCCCCCTGTCAACACCGCCTGCGTCCGATCAGAGAGGTAGGAGGAGAACCACCGATAAACGGTGCCTCCCACTCCCAACCCCTCCAACCTCGCAGCAGGATACCATGGTCGATGGTATCAAAAGCCACTGAGAGGTCTAATAGGACCAGGGCAGAGGAGTAAACATCATGGTTCAGTTTAGAGAGCTTCTTTATGCTCAGTAGACCTGTTTGCTTTCAATTCTTTTTGCATAGAAATTCTGGGCACATTACATGGGAAAACTATATTGGAAATGGAAAAATCATCTAGAGTTAAGTTTGATGAAGTCTGACCCCAAAACCAATATCATAGTTTACTGTATTTTTTCAGACTATCAGACGCTCCAAAGTATAAGACGCACCTAGGTTTGGGGAGGAAAACAAGAAGAAGAAAAAATCTGCCTCTGCCTCCCAGAAATTTGCCTCCTTGCAGCAAACAGCAAACAGCATGGTCATCTTCAGCACAGCCTGATTTAGCATGAGCAGCTGATTGGTGGTTGGATCTGCCTCCTGGAATACCTCCTATCAGCTGTTCCAGGCTGCGAGGATTGCTGGTGTCTATCAGTACTGGCGCTGCCCACTGGCACTGTCACCTAACGTGGCCTCGACCTGTTGTGGTCCACCAGTAGCCGGCAGAGCTAGCAGAGGAGTCAGACAGTGAGGAGGTTAGGCCAGTCCTGGACTCTGGGGAAGGCCCGGACGAGGGCTCTAAGTCAGAGGCAGAGCCATCTGGGAGTGATGCATGGACTCTGGAGCCTCCAGAGCTGGACAGCAGAGAGGCAGAGGAACAGGAGGAGTCTGTCCTTAGTGCACACATGCGAAGAGCTGCCAGAAGGCAAGAGCAGCTAAAGCAAAAAGGACGTCTCAAGAGTAAGGCCAGGAGATGATTGGCCCCTCCCATAAGGCTTAAAAGAGCATTAATGGCTCTTGAGCTCTTTGTAGGAAAGCAACATTGCTACATTGGTTTCTAGTTGGCATCATTGTTTCTAAACTTCATGGGGCTTTGCCAAGAAAAGCTTTTGGCAGGGTGCCAAAGAAGACAAAGGTTTGTGATAAGGCTGAAGAACTTTTTCTGAAGGATTTGTTTTAGAATTAATTTGGGATTTAAGCTGAGAATGAAGTAATTCTCAGCTGTTCTAATAAACTATGTTTGTTTAGGATGATTGTGTCTGGTAATAACTACTTGGGCCTAGATCACAATACCACGTGCCCCATTTTTGGCTTCTGCGTGCCCTATTTTCGGCCTCCGTGAATTCCATTTTTGGCCTCTGCACATCCCATTTTCAGCCCATTTCAGGCAGTGGGGATAGGTGTCACCTGAAAATTAGTGTTTTAACTGTGTTTCCCTAATAAATTTTATCACCTGCACTGATTCAGTCTTTATGGAATAAGTTTAAATCTTTAAAGTCATAATAGTCTGGAATCATTTGGATCAATTTTTCAGAAAACCTGTTCCATGTTACTTCCCAAGTAGAGTTGGCATAACACAGAAAACCTTCTAGAGGATGACATTTCAGCAACTGAGTACCTTTCCTGGTGATATTCACTGGCCACTTTCTCAATGATATTTTTTTGATGCCAAGAGAAAACATTTATATTCATGAACATCCTTTTTGTTTTCAGTGTAGTTAAAAAAAGGCAAATTGAAATATTACTTTTAATAGTTATATTTCAGTCTATTCTATAATTTGCATGGCCAACTGTTGTTACTTTTCCTCCACTAGCAGCAAATATTAAACCTTCATGTTACTCCCTTTGTTTCATTTTCGTTACTTCATTTTAATATTGCCTCTTTTTTATGAGCTGTCCAGAGAACATCTGTTCATGGGCAGGAAATAAATTAAGAAAATACATTCTAAATAATAATATTAAATAATAGGGAAAAAATAATTGCTTTACCTGGTGTCTAAAAATAATGGAACTATTGCTTCTGAGCATTTTTACCAACTGGTTCAATATTTAGGCAGAGTTTTCATAACCACCAAAAGGGTCCTAATGTCTGGTAATCACCCAAATTACCTCCACAATGAACAGCATCCAAACAGAACCTCTATTGGCAGATATTTCAGTCTCTACAATAACAGGGTATAAATCATGGAGGTCGAAGTGGCAGAATTTAAAATATCTTTAGATGAACTGGTAATATGCCCTTTTAATGGCTAAGGAAAGTAAGGATCTAGAGCAGGGGTGTCAAGCTTATGTCATGACAGCGTCATCATGTGATGTATCAGGATTTTTTCCTCCTTCGCTAAACTGGATGTGGGTGTGGCCAGTGCATGATGCATCCAGACTGCGGGCCAGGAATTTGACAGCCCTGATCTAGAGAATCAACTCTAGAAGAGGGACATTTTTCTTCCTGAATATGTTTGGGAGCAAAGAAAGCATGAGGATAGCTTAGATCTGTGCATATCTACTGCCGCTGAGACTATTGTTGGCACTATTCCAAAATTTATTTGAGAAAATGAAAGTATTATCTAGAAAAGGGAATTGCATAATAAGAATTATCTTTAGGCTACAGTGGATTCCCCAAGTTGAAAAAGAAAGGAAGGGAAGACTGCTGCATTTCCTCTATCTCTTAGGAGACACTGTACCCCACACTGATTACAATAATGAGCTCCAGAGGGACTTTTGCTCCTGTTTTGATTATCATGTTCCTGTGACTACATGTTGAAATCCCTTTCATATATTGTTTGCTTTCTCCTTTGTCTGCCCATTGAGTGGGCTGACAGCTGTTACAAGGCCATCACAACACTTCAGCTAGAAAATAGAACCAAAAAAAATAAAAAGTCCAAACATTTCCATCTGAAGAATGCAATATAACCAAAGAAAGCTACATATCCAGGACTGGAAAAAGTACAGCACTTGTCCAAAGGATTTAAAATTGAAACAAATCTGCACACAAGTAGAAAGAAGTGAGTGATCAAGATAATTGGAGTTGGAAAGACTGAAGAGAACACCTTTTTCTTTTTCTCTTTTTCTCTTTCCTTCCTTCCTCGCAAATTGTGACAGATGAAGCCTAGAGTTTTAAAAGCAGTGTGAAATGCAATGGCCATTAACAGTGTCTTCAGAAATTATGATTAAATATTTAAAACATATTATAGGATTTAAATGACTAGGCTCTGAGGCGTGCTTGACTGGATAGTGCCAAGTACAAAATGAAATGACAACCTCTCATCAAAGATCTATCAAATAAATGAACAGTGGAGTAGAAGGAAACCAAAACAGAGAGACTACAAGTAACTTATCCAAGGTCACTGTTATTAATTGATATTGAATCATATGAAACTTTTGAAGCAGTTTAAACATTGATTTGATAAGCAAGCTTTTTTGTAGATAAGAATCAAAGATTGAGAAGCATCAACCCTCCTATGCCCTTGTATAGTTGGTGATAGATAAAGAAGATTCCTTTAATCTTTGCTTTCAGAAAAACTGTATTAAAAAAGCTACATCATTCTATGACCTGGGTTTTTATCGGCAAGCACCTGCCACAGGATCTGATAAGAAATTGAATATTACCTGAGACTAAGCTCTATTGAACAGAATACTAGGCAGCAGTGCCCACAAATGGAAGTGGTTATACAGAAGGCTGAATAATGAAATAAAAATAATTTATGGGTAATACATTGCAATTTCAGACATAGCTGACCGCCAGGGGGCATGAGCAAAGTTGTGAAACATGCAGCATGAGATTTTGATCCAAACTCTATCCCTTATGTAATTCTGTGCAGTATTGATGTGCAAGAATAAAAAGGTGGGGCTTACATCATGATATAACGATGAACACATTTTCAGTTTGGTCTCATTATGACTAGTAACAGTTACCTAGTTTTGGAAATTGGATCCTGAGTTCTTTGAATGGAATTTTTCCACCCAAATCATTTTTTCCTCCTATTCCTCCTTAAAGCATCTTTCATTTCCCTGAAGATCTGCTGGGGCACAAACCAGAATAATATAGCAAGCTCTGGGGAAGGGGAATCAGCTAGAAATACCATTTCTTCTCTTTGTAGGATCATTTCCTGGGAGAAAAAAATGTGTATTTTGAAAAAAAATGGCTCGTCTTCAAATTTACTATGTCCATTTACAGAAAGGTACCATTGGATTTAACTTACATATTTTTCTATAATGAATAGGAATGGACAGATTCCCTGAATTGCTTCCACATACCTCTCCTGGCTAGGGTGGTTGCATTCTGATCCATAAGGATTTTTACTAGATTTCATATATTCATAATAAGAATTTGCACACATTAGTAATATATAAATTTGTTTAGGTTGTTATACAGAATGCTATATGGAATTTTCCTTATGATAGCTGCTTTAAACATTAAATTTCTTCACTTATTTGAAACTTAATTTTCCTCATTTGCACTTTTTAATTAGTATCTACCAGTATATACAGAAATCTCCACACATGTTGGGTCCTTCTAATCAAAATACTTCTTGTGCTTCAAATATTCCTTTTCTTTCTTTTTACTTTTCCAAATATATGTAAATAAATACTATTGTGAATGAACACTGTAAATAAACACTGCTGTAGATAGATTTTTGACCAGAAAAAATAGAAAAGATAGGGGCTGATAGAATTTATGCATTGCTAAATGGAAGCTGCATCAAAGATGGTTTGATGAATGGTTCTTATTAATTCCATACAAATCAAGGGCGGGTTCCAAATCCCATCACTACCGGTTTGCTCATGTGTGCACACATGCTTGCACGTGACGTCTGGGAGGGTGGGCAGCCACTGCTACCAGTTCACCCAATCCGGTGCAAACCAGTAGCTGTTCTGTTCCCATCCCCGTCCCCACTTCACAGAGCAAACACAAATACACGTTTCCCAATCTTTTTATTTGCTACAGAGCTGATTTTCTTCAATTGAGGAAATACTTGGAAGTGACCATGCAAAGGCCTGCCAAGTGCTGGGTCCGTTATCTCATATCCAAGGTCCGTTGCCAAAACTCACTGACAAAGTCTGTTAACCCTCCAACAACCAAGCTGCAGTGCACCCTTGGTAGCTTTTTTGTCCGTCACAAGGGCCACATGGAAGCTCCACCCACTTTTATACCCTGTGGGGTGTGGCTCAGTGACTCAGCAATCTCTGAGCCTGCCACACCTTTTGCTCTGTTGCGCATGCTTATCTTTACACCGCTGCCTCGGATCAATCCAGGATTGATCGTCAGCAGCTGGGACTTGAGGCATTGCCAGGGAGGAGGAAGGTGTGGGAGAGGGAGACCTTGTCAGCCTCTCCTCCTGGCCTGCAGCTGGAACTTGGGGCGGTGCCAGCGAGGAGAGTCCTGGTGAGGGAGGCCTTGCTGGCTCCTCTCCCTCACTTTCTGAGTCACTCTCTTCCATGGGAACAGGCTCGAGAGCAAGAGTCACAACAGTAGCAACCCACCACTGATACAAATCCATCTTTGGTTTTCTGTTTTTAATATCTCTATAAAGGTAAAGGTAAAGGTTCCCCTTGCACATACGTGCTAGTCATTGCCGACTCTAGGGGGCGGTGCTCATCTCCGTTTCAAAGCTGAAGAGCCAGCACTGTCCGAAGACGTCTCCGTGGTCATGTGGCTGGCATGACTCAATGCCAAAGGCGCATGGAATGCTGTTACCTTCCCACCAAAAGTGGTTCCTATTTTTTCTACTTGCATTTTTACGTGCTTTCAAAACTGCTAGGTTGGCAGAAGCTGGGACTAGTAATGGGAGCTCACCCATTACACGGCAGCACTAGGGATTCGAACCGCTGAACTACCGATCTTTCGATCGACAAGCTCAGGTGTCTTAGCCCCTGAGCCACCATGTCTCTATAGGAAATGTCTATTATATTGTTAGTTGCAGGGAAACAATAATACATTGCCTTCTATTCAAAAAAGTAGCTTTCCTTAGAAATATTTGAGAACTCAATATATCTTGGATTTTAAAGAATGTATCGTTTTACATTAGGAAAGGTAATTGCGTATGTTCATACATAATGCAGGCCCTGAAATTACCCGTCCATATACCCAACCTCTTTCAGTTACATTGCCCCAAGTGGCAAAACTAACAGTTCTTGCATTTCCCAATCTTTCCCTCAAATTCTGTTAGGTAGCAACAACCTCATCAGTCTGTTTTTAAATGAGATTATTGAAAAAGGAAATAATAATGTAAGACTGGCTATTATTCAGCAACTGTAAAGTTTGATCTGTGATTAAAAAAA
The DNA here is from genome assembly GCF_028640845.1 of Ahaetulla prasina. Taxonomy (NCBI): domain Eukaryota; kingdom Metazoa; phylum Chordata; class Lepidosauria; order Squamata; family Colubridae; genus Ahaetulla; species Ahaetulla prasina. The sequence continues at coordinate 34,028,296 of NC_080543.1, read as the reverse complement.
AAGTGTGTGTAATAAGTCATGGATTTGGAATGTGTACTGTTTTGTTTTGTTTCCGCTGCCCCTTAATTTTATTCCCTTAATTTCCTAGGAAATCACGTCCATGTTCAACTGACTTTCAGGAGTTCTTATGGATATTGATGGCTAAAAGGCTATGTAATGACTTTAGTATTTGTCAGGTTATAAATAATAATAGGTATTTAAATTCAAATTTCAATTGCCTCGTTCTTGGCATTCTTTCAGACTGTGACATACACAAAATGCCAGATCTTCTGGACTGTGAAGGTCCTCTCTCCTGATGAGATTGCTGGCTCCAACTTCTGGTGCAGTCATTTGGGGATCGGTGGAGTAATGACACATCTTTCTAGCTGCCTTCCCCTATTTCCATAAGCATCTCTCAGGACATTTATGACCTTGATGTCAGAAGAGATTGTGAAAAAGGTTGTTATACATCAGAGAAAAACATATAGTTCTAGTTGCTGTGTAGGAGTGTGTGCATATGTGTATTAGATCATGATGTTTTTCTATTCCATATATGCCACATGCTGACAACTCACAATAGAGCTGCAAGAACCTTGAAACTTTTTCACATGGATAATACTTAACTGCATAATCCAAATAGAGATAGCCATTGATTTATGGTTACTCATTCAGTCATTGTTTGAAGTTATGAAAAGTTGAAAAAAGTGACTTGCAACCACTCCTTGCGCTTACAATCATCACAGTGTCTCCAAGATCAAAGTTCGGGTGCTTGGCAACCACCATATTTACAATGGTATTGTATCCTGGACATAAACTGTATCGCATCCTGGACATAAACTGTTTCAACTCCTACCCTCAAAACGACGCTATAGAGCACTGCACACCAGAACAACTAGACACAAGAACAGTTTTTTCCCGAAGGCCATCACTCTGCTAAACAAATAATTCCCTCAACACTGTCAGACTATTTACTGAATCTGCACTACTATTAATTGTTTCATAGTTCCCACCACCAATCTCTTTCCACTTATGACTGTATGACTATAACTTGTTGCTGGCAATCCTTATGATTTATATTGATTTATATTGATATATTGACCATCAATTGTGTTGTAAATGTTGTACCTTGATGAACGTATCTTTTCTTTTGTGTACACTGAGAGCATATGCACCAAGACAAATTCCTTGTGTGTCCAATCACACTTGGCCAATAAAATTCTAAAAAAATAAATAAATGGTTGCAGGATCTGAGTATTGTGTGATTTGCTTAATAATTGCAGCAAGAAAAAGTTGCAAAATCATGCATGACTCACTTAACGATCGCATTGCTTTGAATCAGAAGTTCTGATCCCAATCGTGGTCATAAAGTGAGAATTACACATCAGTGATTTCTATCTTAAATTCTGCAGTGACAACTAGCACCTTATAAACATTATATGCTTATTGGTATTGAAAATTAATATTTTCAAACTGCTAGAAGAAAGGGAGGGAGGGAGGGAGGGAAGGAGAGAGGAGGAAAGTGAGGGAGGTTGGTGGGAAAAAAATAAAGAGGCCAAGGGAGTTTTCTGAGCATAATTCTATGAGAATTGTATTGATGATAATGAACGTAATGCACATTACATCATTACATTTGCACTATATGTTCACAAATTAAATTAATCATTACATTGGGACTATATGTTCACAAATTAAATTAATAGGTCAATCATGAAATGATCAATACAGATATAAATTATATGATCAGATTTTAGTCCTTTAGCCCTGTCATAAACTTTATATCTCTACTCTCTTTGGTACAGAATTAGTCCAAAACATTGTTCACAAATCTGCATAAGATTTGGTTCTATCAAAAACATGAAGATGGTAACACATACAGTTAGATTCTATCTAAATGGAAGTGTTCCATGAACCTTGTTATTTATTTATTTATTTATTTATTTATTTATTTATTTATTTATTTATTTATTTATTTATTTATTTATTTATTTAATTAATTAATTTCTAAACCGCCCTTCTCCCAAAGGACTCAGGGTGATTTCCAGCCAGATAAAACACAGTATATACATATAATATAAAATTTAAAAATATATTAAAAAACTAATTCAATTTGGCCGAATTTAAAACTTAAACAAAAACAAAACTATGATAAACCCCTATTAAAATTACTAATTATTTCAAGCCAACCCTGCCCGCCCAGGAATAACAAACCAAGTCCAAATTATTTGCTTTCACTCTAGCAACAGACCCACCTGAAGAGCTCACTTGCTACATTACATGGATAATAAAAGAATGTTGCATACTATAGACAGGATCAGGCCTTGAGTGAACAGAGCAAGAGAGTAAATAAAACAAGGAAGAATAATAAGTTTTTCCTTAGCAATGAATTTTGTAAAAAGCTATTGCTTTACTTTTTTAAGGCATAATTATTGTGCCATTATTATTTAAAATAATAATTTATGTTTTCAATTAGTCTTGATTCTTGGCAATTACCTGGATATCTCCATGTAGTTTTCCTAGTACTGTTTTTGGAAGTAGTTTGACATTACATTCATTGTAAGGCTGAGAGAAAAATGTTTCACCTAAAATTAGGGTGTTTTTTGTTGTTATTGGTTTTTTTTGTCTAAGGACTAGAACTCAAAGGTTTCTGATTGGATACCTTTTACCTTTTACCAGACTGGCTCATATAACATTACAAGAGTTAACATAAAAAATATTCAAATTATTGGTGATTCAAATGACTGAATGGGCATAATACATTCTACAACAGTCAATAAAATTTAAACTACTCTTCCAATAAAAACTGTCCGAATCTGAAAAATATAGTATAAAATGCAGCATTAGGATTTCTAAATTTGCTTTGTTTGGATAAATGTATAGTGCTAAGCAAGCAACAACTTGTTTTTCTGTGCTCTTCAGCCCAATTTTGCTGACCCAACAAATTTTAGTCATATTTAAATAATTAAACCAAATTTATTACATCTTTGTAGATGAATTAAGCCTCTAAATCTTTTAAGGTTCATTCTACTTTCTAATAACTCTTTTTATTAGCATGATATAAAATAGTTATTAGCATGATAAAACAGTCCAATGAATTAAGAGAATGCAAAATAAAATTTATACTGTCAAAACTTTTTTTAATGAAAAATATCATTATAATCAGCTGGAGCTTTTCCAGTGCAAACTATGAAAAAAATTAGATCAAATTTCGGAGTGCTAATACTACTTGCATTTTTTAGCTGATAAATTTTGAAAGACTAGTATGACATGCTAGAAACTTTATTATAAAATATGCATTTATTTTAAAAGTTTACTTTATCTTTGTTCTAAAGGGACTGACTAAAAAGCAAAGCACATCATCCAGCTAATATACTGTATGCATACCACATTTTGTTGATCTCATTTAGAGATAATTGTAATGCATACTGATATACAGTTACATATTTATATATCTTAATTACAGTCACTGACCAGAATATACAATTGACAATGGGTGGAACAAATTAAAACTGGGGCTTCCAAAGAATGGAGACTTGCTTAGATGGCTTCGTTGTTGAGCTGGCCATTCTTATCCTTCCTGAACTAATGGTTTGTATCTTTTGGTTTTTATGATAATTAATAATATTAATTTTTATATTTGTTATTTTTACATTTGATGGTTTTTAAAAATATTGCTTACCCCCTAGTCCCCTCCCCACAAAAATAGTGTGATGTTTATATGAATTATCAAGAAGCATTATTACTTTGAGGGCAACACATTATTTTTTCCAGGGTTGCAGGTCACAAATTATTTGGAAACTGGAGGATCATTTGAGAAGCAAATCATTTATCAGATAATTCTGTTCCTTCCATTTTTTAAATTAGCCTGTTATGATAAAATATTCAATCTATTTAAGAATCTAGGATTGTTGGTTTTTTAATTTGTTGCTATCCCCAAGAAATCCAGCTGCTAAATTCACAACATTTCAGAGAATATAAAAATGAGATTCAGTCTTTAAGAGAACATAACATGTATTTTTAAAAATAGAACTGTGCTGAATTTTAATGCACAGAATTTTAACTTCCATCTAGTGGGGGAGATGGATTCAAAATTCATGTTTGCCCCTTGTCTAGAAGGGGTTTGACTTATCACTCACTGCCAAAGCACCAGAACAAAAAGTTTTTCCTTGTCACCCTACATTTCAAGGAATATATAATTGCCTGCTCAAATTAATATAAATAAATAAAATCAGAATGTACAGTAACTTAGTCCGGTACTTTAAATACTACTTCTGCAGTAGTATTCTTGTATATTATGTTGTATACTTAATAGAACATAGCAGCAACATTCAAAGAATGATAACATTCATTTGTTTCTAGGAATCTAAACAGCTTCCTTAAGAAGTTTGACTGAATCTTCCTTTAACTTTTCTCAGTATGAAACTTGAAAGCTCTTCCAAATGTCAAATTGAACGCAGTATGAGGTCTTGAACTGCTTGTAGCTCCAATTCTACCCAGCACAAAGGAGTGAAAAATCTTACATGGATCTAAACCAAACTTGTGGCTCACGGGCCGGATGCGTCATGCACTGGCCACTCCCACACCCAGTTTAGCAAAGGGGAAAATGTTGTGATATATCATGTGATGCTGTTGTGACGATGCGAGTTTGACATCCTTGATCTAGACCAAGTGTCCAACATTTTGGTTTACCTGGGCCACATTGAGTAAAGAGGAATTTTCTTGGGCTGCATACAAAATATATAATATAGTAACTATCATTAAAAGTCACATAATAATGTTAAACATTGTGATGGGTTGTGACCCATTACTAGCTATCCGAGGCTGCATGTGACCAGCAAACTACAGGTTGGACAAGGCTGAGCTAGACTAAAGTTGGGCACAAGCAGATATATTCTCCGTACAAGTATCTGGTCATATAATAAATATGTCATTTTGAATATCTCATTCAAAAATCATTTTCTTTTCTTCTTAGAAAGCAAGTTTATTTTTCTTCAAAGAGGAGAAAAAGAAAGAGAGAGAAAAAAAGAGACTTTCCCTACACAGCACTAATACAATCAGCATTATGGGGTTATTGACTGTGTGTGTGATAGGGAGCCCTACATAATAGGAAGCTAATTACTTGAAACATTACAGTCATATTCCACAGAATATTTATTGGGGTTTATTCAATACAAATATTATTTTTTTCTATATCATATAGAGACTGGAAGTGGTAGAAAAATATGAAACTCCAAAACCATGATGCATTCCCCCCCCCATATGAAATGGGCATGTTGCTGTGATATATTCTTATCAGTTCACAAAAAATAATAAGGAATGTTGAGTGAATTACTGATTTTCTTGTTTTTAATAGGTAGCCTTTAATACAAGCAGACAGAGTGGTGGAAAATGCAAATGCTGCAGAAAAGGCCAACACCATCAATTCTTACAAAAAATTTACATGTATTATGCAACAATATTCTCAATGAAAAATAAAAAGTAACACAATGGCCAAGAATGGGAAATGCTAAGCAAAAAAATTATCTTTGCAAATTAAGGGAAACAATAAAAGGGTAATAATAGAATATTTAGCAGTGAAAGTAAATATCATATGAATCCTTGTAAAGAATTTGCAGAAATAGTCTTTATTCATATTACATGCTGGCCATGATGGAAGAAAAGTAAGATAGTATGCTGCTAACCAAGAGATTGCTAATTTTTTTGTTAAGTGGAGCTAACACAGTAATCTGATACTACCATTTTATTCATAAAACAGATTTTATTTACTTATTTATTAAATTTAGATACCCCCTATCTCACTATCCAGAGTAACTCACTATCCTGATTGGAAATTAAGGATATTTTTCTTTGACATTGCTAATTCCCATCTCTGATTAATCCACATAATCTACCATCTCAGTTTTGCAATTGACTTTAAACTGTAGATCTTATGAATTTGGCCTAAATTTTGAACGTTCATGTTCCTTAGTTGTTTTCTGCTGCTTAAATGTCTTACTTAATGAAGAGACTTTTTGTATCAGCTTGACTGAATTGAAAAAAAAAATTATGGTATGATACTAAGGATACCGAACTTTTTATTTTTCTTTCGTGAACCTGGATTTCCATCTCTTTAAAAGTGATTAGCCTGACTAGGTGGCTCAGTGACTAAGACACTGAGCTTGTCGATCAAGAAAGGTCGGCAGTTCAAAACCCTAGTACAGATCTCCTCCGTGATCTCCTCCGTGAGCAGGGGGTTGGACTAGACAACCTCCAAGGTCCCTTCCAACTCTGTTACTGTTACTGATATGGAAATGATTAATCCTGATAAACATTTTAAGATGAAGAAACATCTGTTAAAGCACTTAAGTTTCATGCAGTTTGGTAGAACTTCCATGAAGAATGAACCCAATGCTAGCAGCAAATTCCATTTATTGTATAAAATTTCATGCCTTTCAATGCCTTGTTCAGCTTTAGTATTATTTGTGGGTACAACCATGGTATGCTTGGGGCATGTTCATCTGATTTACCTGGGCAATCATTATTTATCTTTAAACAAAAGACCAACATCATTTAACAGATATTAGTCATAAATTAATTATTAAGGAATCTTAGAATTGTATTCTGGCTTGCCAGTTTAGAATGCATTTGTGTTTTATGGCTAATGAGATAAGATAAAACACAAGACTGAGGACAGAATTGCTCCTGGAGATTTGTGAAGATTTAAAATGATTTAAAAAAAAAAAATCCAGCGCTGGCGAATGCAAAACTCATTACAATGTTCATTTCCTCATTTCCTCTTCCCCCTTCCCCCCAAGTTTATCAAAGTGTAGACTTCATAACTTCATAAAACCTAATGAGAAGGAAGGAAGGACTCACTGGAGAAGAGCCTAATGCTGGGAAAGATTGAAGGCAAAAGAAAAACGGTATGACAGAGAATGAGGTGGCTGGATGGAGTCACTGAAGCAGTAGGAGTGAGCTTAATTGGACTCCAGAGGATGGTAGAGGACAGGAAGCCCTGAAGGAAAGTTGTCCATGGGATCACGATGGGTCGGACATGACTTCGCAACTAACAACAACAACAACAGACTTCATAATGAAATCTAAAATGTATGAAAAAACAGCATACAAATTTATGATTAAAAATTACAGATATATGTCATTATTTTTTTCTGTGATACTTTACCAGCTGGAAAAGTATATGCCCCTGGGAAGGAAAAGATAGGATGGAAGACATTACCCATATACAGTATAGAGAGGTCAATTGGAAAACTGGCTAGAAGAAAAGCTTTTTTCCAAAGTAACATAATAATTTACAGCTAAAATGCAGAGGTAGGCAAATCTATTTCCAGCTGATGTTGATCAATACCTTCAGCCAAGAGTTGTAAATCCATTAACTCAAAGCTGAATCATTTAAGAAATCCCTATCCCAGAATCCACTGAGAAATTTGAAAGAAGAAAATATTGTAGTGATATTTGTGCATGTAGAATGAGAGACAAACTAAAGACATGGCAGCACAGATAACAAAGTATAGGAAGGAACTAGAAAAAGGCAGCTGTGAACCATAAAAGTATTTGCTTAAAGAAAGTACAAGGCGTCTCCTTCCTTAATGAATATTTATCACATGCTGCTGCTTATTATCGTTCAAAGAATTCCTATACAGTTCCCATGTCTTTCATCTGTTTTACGTTACGGCTTATCTAACCATGGAAATTACACGCATCAGGTAAATGTTGATTTACATACAAATTGCCTCTAGTAAACTCGCCTTTAAATAAATAAAAAAGTTAAAAATATTTTTCTTATTAATTTGCACTTTGCACAGAAAAAAAACAACAACAACCACGGCCAATAATTTAATTCATTTAAGAATATCAAACAATTTATGTGGATTTACCTCTGCAGCTTCATCTCCCTTTTATTTTCAGTAATTTGATGTTTATCCAAAGTAGGTACAAGTGAGGGGTTATTAATGGAAGCAAAAACAAAACAAAACAAAAAACAAAAAACCAACAATTCCCATATTTTTTTTTCCTATTCTGTCATCCTGTTTCAAATGTTCAAATGCTTCAAAAAGTTAATAAAGCTTTTTCAGGCTACTTGGCACTTTGAAAAGATTGTCTGTGCATCTACAGTATGTGTATATGGAGCTGGATTGTAGGTAGAGTATTTCTATCTATGAGAAGGTATCCAGACTTTTGACAAAAAAGGAAAATATTCAGCTAGGAACTCTATCTGCAGACAACACAGTGCCCAAATGCAGAGAAATTGACATGAAAATTGTGCTGAGGTTTTTGTGTTACTGAAAATGCAACTGTTTTTTTTTTTTTTAAAAGGCAGAGGATTCATATAATGGAGGCATCATGCTACAGATAGTTAAGATGTCTAAATTATAAACTTGAACAAGAATATAGAAATAAATCACTCCAAAGAATAATTTGCTTTGACACTAGCACCCTCTTGAAGAAAATAACATGATTTGAGGTCCTGCTCCTCCTAACTCACAAGAGTAGAGCTGTCACAATCCTTCTACTCAACTGAACCAAATGGTTCCTGTACATGCACTGTAAATGGAAGCTTTGTTTGATATGATATACAATGGAGCATATCACCTCATCCATACCATGGCTGTTTCATATTCTAATAAGTTGATAGGGAGCAAAAGGTCTTGATCCTTATCTGTAATGTTTTGGTTATAATATAGTGCATAGTCTGGTTCTTTACCTAAAAAGTAATGCTTAGATTCAAGCTTTGCTAATTGATGTCTTTTAGTTCTGTTTCAGTTTTAGTTTGAAGAAATGATTGACACCACCAACTTTATTTAAGTTTTCCCATAGGGCTATGGAACACATTTAGGTTTCTTTAACTTAGGCCAACCTATTTGTTTATGGGAATAAATTAACTCTCACTGAAAATTTTAAGGAATACTAAATAAGCCAGGGGTCAAAATGCAATGGTTTGAATACAATGGAACATGTAATCTCTAGACGGTACCCAAAACACTGAAACTAAATGACCGTCATATTATACTGTCACCAAATTTCAGGACCTTTATGTTCTCCTCCCAGCTCTTAAGAGTTTGTAGGCAAAGATGCCAAATGCTCATGAGACTTCAAGAAGAATGCCAAACGCTTGCAAGTTTGGGTGTTCTTATCTGATTTTGGCCATATAGATGGTAGACACAGCTGGATCGTATTATGATCAAAGACATCCGGAAGGCCTTCAAAGTCATCCCAATTCCAGGCAAAATGAGAGAAGTGAGGCTGCGGTGGTATGGACATGTGGTCAGAGCTGATGTAGAATCCATCACAAGGCAGGCACTTGTACTGAGCCCAGATGGTCAGTGGCACTAAGGATGATTTTTTAAAAAAGAGCAATAGATGGATTGATTGCATGAAAACATGCAAGCCATAGGCATATGCCCTGCTGATGCTGCAAACTGGATGAAATGGTGAATGAAATGCAAAACTGAAGACCCCGTGATATGACAGGAATAATGCAAAGAACAAGAGATTTTGTGGAAAAGGCTTCCCCCTTCCCCAGGAAAAAGGTAAGTATATTTTGCCTCAGTTTTTTAAAATTATTATTATTATCCTGTCTTCATTTCATTCATTTCGTTCCATGTCCAATGAAAATTTGTACACATTTTTATGTACATTGCTTTAAATAGAGGACTTTTGTGCTGAATTTCTCTAATATACAGCTTTTGCATATGATTTTCTTTATTATAAAACATTTTTATGTATACTTTCCCCAATATATGCATTTCTGAGTGCATTCAAATTATGTTTGTCTGCATGAACATTAATTCTCTTTCTCCTTTAGCTACAAATTCAGTAAGTATGGAATTGGATAAATTTGCTTAAAAATGCAAACTAAAAGGCTGAACTAATTTCCCTGACATCCTAAATTGCAACTATATGGGTTTGTTTCTATAAAAGGTTCCTTTCACTTCATTTATTTCTCTCAATTTAAAGTCTGAAGTTGCTTTCCTTTATGAGAAACAGGACAATATGTTTTTAGCTCATTCATTTGTTTCTCATTATCTTTGTCTTCCACTTGGTACCTCAGTTATCTTGAATAACAAAGTCACATTACAACAGCACATATTCACTATACAAGCAATAATTGTTACCGCTGTTGTGACATTCCTTGATTAATCCCATGGTACTTTCCCTGCTTTTTGCCTAAAGTAGAAAGCAGCGGTTAAAAAAAGTACTTCTCTATCTCATGTTGATTTGATGTTTAATCAGTTAATCACTGAAGACAAGCTCATATTTTTGCACCAGATACCACACATTACTGTGTCTTACATAGAAATATTGTTGATCATTTCTGGCATTCCCTTAAAAGCTTATTCTAATGCTCTGCTGATAGATGGCACCTGGACACCACACCTCTTCTGCTAACATCTGTTCTAAGACAGTTGAAAATTCTGAAAGTTGTGATATCAATTTGGGAGAAAAATTTCTCTTCTCCTTCCTTCTTCTTTTCATGTTACTGTAAAAGAGGAGGATGAAGAACTCTTTGCAGAATTTTATTCTGTATCTTTTGTTCTGTTGTATTTCATTTATATGTTACTTTTGCCCCCTACTTTCACTGGAAAAGATACACAACACTTATGAAAATTCCAAAGAAGACTATTTTTTTAACATAATTATTGTGAGGGAAATTTTCTTTCAGTTTTTTTTCTAAATTTCCAAATTGTTTTTCCTGTGCAAGTCAGAGAAGGGCCGAGTCATGTTTGATAAGCTTCAGAAACTGAAACAAGTTAAATCAAAATTAATTACATGCACAGCTGTCTTTTCCAACTTCTAAAGAGTAAATATTTTTGTTTGCAAACTAGCATTTATCAGCATAGCCAATGTTGATTTCAAACTAATCCCCATTTTCATATGAAATGGCACATGCACAACATTGTCACCATGTATACTTATTATCATCTTGTATACTTATACCAGTGGTGGGATTCAGCCAGTTCGCACCACTTCGGAAGAACCGGTTGTTAACTTTCTGGGCAGTTTGGTAAACTGGTTGTTGGAAGAAATCATTAGGGCAGAGAACTGGTTGTTAAATTACTTGAATCCCACCACTGACTTATACCTAAAAAGTATATAAGTTTTAGGGTTTGTTCTCACATAATTATTTGCTTTCCCATAGATGTCCAGTTTAGCAATTTCTAAGTGGCTACCAAACAATGGCAAAAGCAGTCATTTTTCAAGTTGTTCTCCTGATGACATAAAGGCAATGGCAGTAGCAAAACCAGCAGCTGTGGTGTATACAGAAAGAACAGACTGGATAGTTAGTCACTGTGGCAGAATATTGGTGAAGGCTGGAAAATTGGAGGCTGGAGAAGGAAATGGTGATGGATAACCACATCCTACAATATATCGTACATCCTCCATATCCTAGAACAGATGTATAAAAACTGCAGCCCAAGGGCTTCATTAATCTGCTATCAATCTTTTTACATCTTACTAAGCTTTTCCTCTCTCTCTCTCTCTCTCTCTCTCTCTCTCTCTCTCTCTCTCTCTCTCTCTCGTATTTTTGGCTGAATATTTGGAGATGGAGTGTTTAATGGGTACATGAAGTTTGCCAGAGGATTTAGGCAGCTGTAACCTCCAAAAACACAGATCCTATGAGGGGTGCTTGGTGGAGGGAGGGAGGGATCAGGGGAGAGGGAGGGGAGGGAGGGAGAGAGAGCGTGAGACAGAGTGAGAGAGAGATGTTATATCTGTAAAAAAATACATTTTGGTACTGCAATAAAAGTCTACATGAGACCATCCAAGGTCCAAATGCAGCATGTGGCAAACTGATAAGAAAACATTTAACTGCAGCAAAGTAAACAGGGCAATTCTCGAACACCTTCTACAACTGATCACTTTGCATATGCTAATTTTTTGGGAAAAAAATATCTTCCCACAAATGAGATGATACTTCCAGAAAGTTACAATCACCATTAGATTGAGCAAGAAAAGATGACAAAACACGCTCTTACTTGTTGTAAAAATGTATATGAATGAATGCTCATGGAAATTTCAAAGCCCCTCAGATACTTAGCAGAAATTGAAGACATGTAATTAAAGTACATGTGTTGATTTTATGAAGAAAAGAATGTCATCTTAGTAGTGACAGTAGAACTGCTGTGTAGTATGGAAAAGAAAAAAAAAAACCCAGAAGAGTTTGAGTTACTGATCAGCTCATTGTTGTCTTTGTCCAACCTTCTTTATAGGACTACTATGTGGGAAAAAAAGTGCAATAGGAAGTCCTATGTAGGGATGTTTTGTTTATTTTTGCTCCATCTTCTCAAATTTAATACAGTGCATTATTTCAGCACTACACTGTTTGTTTAATACTTATTTTTTTAATATCCTATTATTTAGAATAATGACTATAGATAAGAATTTTTTAGAGTCTGGACAAATGTGAGATAAAGGCCTAGCAAATAAATTAATAAAATAAACAATTTCCCTTGAAATAAGTTTTCCAGTAGTTTTTATTTAATCAAACTGTATAAAAATTAAAACTAAACAAGAAGAAAAACAATGGTTAATTAACTAATCAATAAAACTACACTACCACTACTATTACAATTAAATTCTAATTGTATTTCTATTTTCTAAATTATAAGGTAAACCAACACAGTGAGATTCTGTAAAATAAATAAACCAAAAGGAGAAAAAATAATTAAAAAAACCAGAAAAATCTTTCAAGAGACTATTTCAAAAATTAGTAGAACAATTGCTATTAAAAACAATATCAAGTTCAGATAAATGCACAGCTGTTAATTTCTCTTCTATTTTTAACCTGTTAATAGCTCATTATTGTCAAAAACAAGTTGACTTTGTATATAATATACAAATGGATGAGACTATTGTCTTACACAATGTAAGCCGCCCTGAGTCTTCGGAGAAGGGCGGGATATAAATTCCAAAAAAAAAAAAAGAAAGAAAGAAAGAAAAAGAAAAAGAAAAAACAGATGATGACGAAGTACACATAAAATTATGCAAATATGGATAAATATACATCTATGTGAAATTCCACTTTTTTGCATATAATTGAATTCACGATCTTTTTTCCACATCATCCATAAGTGAATGTCAATGTATCATGATGATGCTTTCAATGGCTCATGATGATGGTGTGTTTTTCATAAGTGTTTCATAAGTGATTCTTCAGCTATGCATTTAAGCACTTTTCATGGCACTTACACAAATAATTCAACTGTGAATAGTAGGGAGAAAATTAAAGTTTCCACACCCACAGACCTTGTAGTAAGACAAGTATAGTATCAAATGATGTGTACCTGGTATTAATCAAGCTTCATCCACATCAAACCTTAAACAGAATGATGAAGCACTTGATAAGAACTTTATTGCAGATGAGAAAAGCTGTTAATATTATGAAAAGCAATTATCAGGCCATTTATAAAGAAAACCCAAGGTTCAATCTTCATATTTTTAATACCCATGTATTATAAGAAACTGAAAGTCCTGAATGTCTTGCCTTGAATCCTAAATTCCCCAAAATGTCTCTGGTTACATGGATGATAATATTAACAAGAAGCAAAAATGAAGCAGTATATACTGGATAACCTATCCAGTACAAGCATTTTATAAATTTTGTCATGTTGCCAACTTAGATAGAGTTGAGTCACATGTTTATCTTCATGCAGAAATACAGAAATTACATAGATTTTCATTTAGAGCTAATTGTGAACTTAATGAAATTTGGGCTCAAATTGGTGATCAAATCCAGTTCTTATTTATTTATTAAGCAGATTTAAACACCTGCCCAAGTAACACGCAGTGACATCAATATTACATGGCCTGTAAATATAATGCAAGTCTGTTGTTCAAAAGTTGAAATAATGGGATTCCCTACTTAGGGCAGGGGTCTCCAACCTTGTCAGCTTTAAGACTTGTAGACTTCAACTCCCAGAATTCCTCAGCCAGCAAAGCAAAGCAAAGCTGGCTGAGGAATTCTGGGAGTTGAAGTCCACAAGTCTTAAAGTTGCCAAGGTTGGAGACCTCTGATTTAGGGCATCTATTGGGGAGAGGATGGGTTTAGATTTTAGTATCCAATGCCCTAATTCTATAAATTATACAATACACTATATAATAACATCTCTTTTCCATCCAACTAGAACATTTCTGAACACTCATATCATTGTTTCTTATCACACAAATTAGATACCTATTGCTAAATTACAATTAATAGCATTCTGCTAGGCCATTCCAAGAAAAGGGGCATCAGATTGAAGGAGTGTCAGGCAAATAATACACTTTTGTCCTCCACACACTATGGAGCATTCCTTGGAATCAAATTCAAAGTACTGCACAGTCAGATCTTTGCATATTTCACTTCCTTGGAGTCAATAGATATGTCTTTTAGTTGATGGGAAATCTCAGCGTCCAAGGAAAGAAATGAGACAATAAGCGGGACTTTCAAGGTTTACTGTAATCAGAGGGCAAGGTTTCACAGCTGGAACACTACTTCTAACCAACAATTTTGCTTCTAATGAATATTTATCTGATCTTTTAAATATGAAGCCAAAGAAGAAAAAATAAGGTTAAGCTTTTAAACAATTGGATGCATTATGCAGCTCATTCAAGGTGACTTATGTACACATTCCTCTATTTGCTTCTCTTGTCAGAATCCTACCAGCTTAATATTCAGGCATTTAAGAGTATCTCTTTTACTGGCAACAAGGAAAGCAATTGAACAAGTGACAAAATCTCAAAGCATGATATTTCTGATCCTGCAAGATTTTGGCATTTATTAAAAAGTGAGAAATGATAATAATCAAATGCCCCCACACACTATGGACCATTACTTGCAATGAAATTCAAAGCACTACATAGCCTTATGTATACACATTCATCTATCCCCTCTACCACCCAAAAAATCATTATTCTAGTTTTAGAGAATGCTGCTTTATTTAGAAAGCTAAATCTTTAAGAAAGGTATATAATGTGAACTAGGCCTGTGCAATGCTTTGGATTCAAAGGCAAAAAGGTGCATCAGAATATGCATGGAGATGAACAGAGGATCTGTGTGCAAGAATATCCACACAGCTTATAAAGTATCCTGTGACATTTAAATTACAAATACAGAGTGGCCATGATAAACACAGTATGTATGTAGAACTTTGTTCGTTTGAAGGAAGGGTGGAAAATATCTAACACAATGTAGCATACATGCAGTGGGACATAGAGAGGATCTAGCTAGCTATCATTTATCATCTATCTGTCTGTTTCAGAACTTCATAGAAATTGAACCAAATGCACATTCTAATCAATTGTTTTGCAATATGAAAATTGTTTTTTGGAAACATTTTTATTTGTTTTGTTATCAGTCTTAGGCTAGTTTGGGAACATAAATATTTCCTAGTAAGATCTAAATCCACTTTGACAAGATGATTGGTTAGATTTGGGCAATCCCAAAGATGTAGCCTTGCCGAGTTTACTTGCCAGTATGTCTTACTTAATTCAGGGTAGATTAACTTTCAATGTAATTTCAAAGTCCCTCCTGACCTTTCCTGAGAGCAAGATCTTCTAAGAGTAATAATAGTTGGGTTTTTCAATGCTTTTGAGAAGAAATTACTAAGGAGGCTTATGGAATTTTTCAAATAATAGTTTTCTTTACCAATATATGGGGTGAGCATAATGAGACAAAGAATGTGTCCTAAGTTGAAGTACATGCACAACTCCAAATCAAATTTTTAGAGTTACATGTTCCCTAAAAGGTGGTTTCACTGTTCCTGCCAGTGGTCAGCTATCCATGCTATGTGCATTCCCCTAATTGTTCTCATTATTGGTTCAGAGATAATTTGTTTTCTACCTTATGCATGCAAATGAAATAGAAGCATTTGGACATCAGGTGTTGATGAAGTTAGTCCAGGCATCAACAGTGTTGGGAAGTTCATTGCAGTTATAGATCAGAAACATCTGGAGACTGACATATTCTCACTCATGTTTAAAAGACATTCATATTCCAGAGATGATTCTGTATAGTTCCCATCATTAACTCTTTTCAAAGCATGCTTTATTATCCTAAATGATCAACAAGCAGTTGGCTGACAAAAACTTCATTTAATATATTATTTATGCAACACTATTTTAAACAAATTTACAACCCAGATTCCTTCAATTCTATAACAGTTATGCCCTAGTAAATATGCCTAGAATTATCAGCCAGATATTTCTAGCATTGTATGTAATATAATGTGTAGAACTCACATATTTCAAACTCCATCCTATGTCTATTTCCAGTTATTAGAATAAGAGCACCATGCTTATAACGACTAATCAGTTCAAAGCATTATCTTCAAAAGAGTGACTAAATCTGGACAAAAGCAATGAAATCAGCAGATATATATTCATGGAGTACTTACTAAAATCACAGAGTTAAACTACACTAGTTTCTCTTAACTGAAGCTGAGATACTTATGATCTGCATGATTAATCAGAACTGATTAAGAGAATGGCTTGATTAATTGAATTTATCTCAGAGACGGCCTTTATAAAACTCATGATCTGAAAATCCAAAAGTATTTTTTCCCCACTGTAGCTTCTCTGGTCTTCTTCCTTTCTCCTGTAACACAGATAGGCATGGATATATATGCAACTTTATCCCACAGAATAGCTATGTCACAAATTTGTATTTAAAGAATAATTTATAGAGTTCTGGAAAGAAATCTGGCTCCTTATATTACTATTAGAAGATGTAGTATCCTAAAATCTGAACAAAGCAAAGATATCTCTCATGATGAGGATAAGGGAGTTTACTCTGAATGATAGAACAGAATCAAAGTATGCATCTTATTATTAAGATAAACTTTTCATTTGGTGAGCATACTAAACTTTTCTTTGATCATTTCAGGTCAGAGAATCAACAATCCTAAATATACCCAGGTCCTGAGCCATACAGGATTTTTAAGTAATGACTAATACCGTGAGTTATATGCCAACCAGACCAAGAGTCAGTCTCCCTTTCATGATATAGGTGTTATATTGTATTATCCATTAATAAAAAAGCAGCTGTATTCTGCACTACCTGCAGGCTGACCATTACAGAATAAACAGCAGAAGTCCATTGGCGAGTCCATTGGTGAGACAAAAATCTATTATAAATGACTATACTCTTATTTACTACTCCAGTACAAACCTCAGGTGACATATCACAAAAGCTGAGCGAAGGCCTTCTTGGCTAGAGTTTTTACTAGTTCATCAAGCTAGAATTGAGAATCAAGTAACACTTCCATAATGTGTACCTGCTTTTTGGGGGGAACAGAATCCTAATTAGAATCAGCTGTTTCTGAATCAACACCTATGCTATTTATTTAAGTTGAGTCTTAGATTCTTTCTCCTTATCCAATTGTAACTGACTTCCAGCATTAGGACAACCTTACTGTTATATCACTGTTTGGCCCAAAATGGATATCCAGTTTAATGCAAAAATTGTAGAATAATAATAATATGGTAAACATAGACCAGATGGGGATTAAAATAATTTCTTCAATTATATTTGCTCAATGATTAAGAAAAATATTGTGTTTATTCCAGAATTAAGATGTTGCTATTTATTTTCAATTCCTTTTCTTTCCTTGTAATTTTGGCACATCTTTATAATAACATGCATGTTATTAAAGACTATCTTATTTAGTGATCATTTGCAGTTATGACAGTCATGAAGAAGTAACTTTATGACCAATTCTCACATTTGTGACTTTTACAAGTCTGTAAAGCAAAGGAAACCTGACGAAGGATTATCTCAATTGCCATTTCACTTAGCACCTATTTTGTTTAACCCAATTACTAGTCACAATTGTGATTGCTAAATCAGACTTTCTGTATAGATGTAGATATAGTATTATTATGAATCTGAATCACTTCATTGCAAAATAAAATATTTTCATTGCTGATAACTCAATGAGTTAACCATGCTAATTTTCAATATTCCAATTTAGGACTCTCTAAAGTCACCCAGACAGCTTTTGCATTTGAAGAAAAACTAGAACCTGGCTTTCCCCACTGGTAGTCCAGTACATTAACCAACATACTATACTGGCTCTTATATATATTGTGTATAAACCCATGCATACAAAGTTGATGTGATTGTATATCACTGCATTATTTTTTATCCTGTTTTTTGTGAGGTGCATACGCTACATACTTCAGGAGAGAATTTCAGAGTAAATTTAACTGGATACATGTAGAAATTCATATAAATAAAGCCAGAATTAGCAACTAATTTATGGCAGCAAAACTAGACAATATATCTGACCTAATCAAATACATTAAGATTGAAATGCCCAGAATCAGGGACCTCATCAACCTTGGCCTTACCACCTATTTTCAGTTTGATGGACAAATATACCAACAAATCAGAAGAGTACCCATAGAATTGCTACTATCATGACTCATAGCAGAGACCATATCATTCCCATATATACAAACTGAAGAATGGATTTGGTATGTAGATGAAACTTTTGTCATAATAAAAAAAAACAACAACTAAAGAAGACTCATGAAACTATTAACAACTTTGAAGGATTAAAGTTCACAAGGCAAAAAAGAAACAAAAACACACTATTCTTCCTGGTTATCCTCATGTGCAGAGACAAGGATGGCAAATTAGAAGAACAGCTCTATTGTAAAAGCATCCACACTAAGTGCTTTACTATCAAAGTAGAAATCTGACTTATTACAATTATTTAGATGAACACAAATATACTGCAGCAAAACTGAACATCAGGAAAAAGAAACAGATTATCTATACATCTTCCAACGAAGTGGAGAGCCACACAATTTTATCAAAATATGTCTGACTACTCAACCCACTACATCACACCAAGACAAGCTGTGAAAAGGATAATATTGCCATAAATCAAAAACATCCCAGAAACAACCAATAGACTATAAATAACCACTTGGCATCACTGTAGCACACAAATTAAAAACATTCCAAAATTAAAACATTCCAAAACAAAAGACCCAGGAACCTTGGAAGAAAAAACAGGACTCATTTACAACATACAGTATAAGGATTGTATCAACCATTAGGTAGAACAAACTAGCAGACCTCAGCCATGAACCTCAGCAAGCAGCCAAAAGACATTATGAAAACTCCTTAAATGCATAACACAGAGGTATCAAACTCAAGGCCCTGTGCTTAAATAAAAGGACTGGCCTGTGGTATCTCTGCCGGCTAAAACAAGGCCTGTATGCAGCCCCCTATGGCCCATTGCTGGCCTCCACGACTTCCTGCAACTGCTGCCAGCCAAAAACAGGCCACATGGAAGCCTCGCAAGGTCCCTGCTTGGCCATTTTCACCCTCCCCGGACGCCAGCAGCACTTTGCCAGCCAAACCTAGGCCACACAAAGGCCCTGTGAGGCTCCCATGCAGCCCATTTTTGGTCTTCCTGGCCTCCAGCAGCACTCTGCCAACCAAAAACAAGCCATTTTTGGCCAGCAGAGTGCTGCTGGAGGCTGGAGAGATTGAAAACGGGCCACACAGGAGCTTCGCGGGGCCTCCACATGCCCCATTTTGGCCCACAAGGTGCTGCAGGAGGCATTCATCCCATCTCTCCTCCACTACCTGTGTCCCCGGCCCACGGAGAACTACAATGCTGATCCGGCCCTCAAAGAAATCCAGTTTGACACCCCTGCATAACACATGGAGGACAATCTTAACCTGTTCAGTTGGGAAACTGTGAACATCCTAGATCAAACTAAGTCCAAAAACATTAGATAAGTGGAGATTAATACCAAGATTAATATTAGTCCATCAACCAAGCTGTAAACAACCCCCAAATTAAGGAACTACTAATTTAGACAAATAATCAAATAGTAAACAACAACCTAGTCAAAGAACCATTAGGAACACTCCCATCAAACACTCACAGGTTAAGCTATTTCTGTATGAAAAGAGGGCAAATCTCATTCTCTTCTAACACTGATGATGTTATCTGGTTGGGCATTAAAACATCTGTAGATAAACAACAAGCTCAGGGAGCATCAAGGATCCCATGCTTCAGCCATGAGCTACAAATGCTCTTCTATTAGCAGAAAAATTGCTTTTGCTTTATGAAAGATTTAATCTATACTTGCATGGAAATAATGTTATCCTATGCATAGTTTATATGAAGACAAAGTAGAACTGAAAGAACTGAACCATGAAGAAATGCAAGCGTACTTTGTTATGGCAGAATAAAGTCCTGATTGCTTGAAAATGTAGAAGTGCCACTGCAGAAAGTCTATCTGAGTGTCCCCAAAGCCAGCAACTGACAAAACAATCATGAAGTCAGGGTGCAGTTTTTAAATAAAATAGCTAAAAAAGATGGGAAATGACAGGATGTTCTTTGCTGAAGATATTTTAGCAGTCATGGGACAAGGCTGCTGTAGTGATTCCTTGCATTGAGCCAAGTGTTGGATTAATTTTTTCCAACACTATCATTCAGGATGCAACAGATGATAAAGTTGTGACAGTTAATGTCTTTGGCTTTTAAAAGAATAAACTTAGTAAATTTCAATTACATAGACTCATTCACTGTGGGAAACTTATCCCTTTTGAAGAATGGCATAAGAAAAACAAGCAGTGGCAAAACTTATGCTCTATGTCCCTCCCTCACATTTTCCTCTAATCTCAAAAATGTCCCAGAAAATTGTTTTTTCAATAAATTTGAAGGGAAACAAAAATGATTGGGACATAAAAGCATTAGAATGTTAAGAGGACTGGTTAGAAAATAAGATTAAAGGTAAAGGTAAAGTTTCCCTTGCACATATGTGCTAGTCGTTCCTGACTCTAGGGGGTAGTGCTCATCTCCGTTTCAAAGCCGAAGAGCCAACGCTGTCCAAAGGCATCTCTGTGGTCATGTGGCCAGCATGACTAAATGCCAAAGGCGCACGGAATGCTGTTACCTTCCCACCAAAGGTGGTCCCTATTTTTCTACTTGCATTTTTTACATGCTTTTGAACTGCTAGGTTGGCAGAAGTTGGGACAAGTAATGGGAGCTCACCCTATTATATGGCACTAGGGATTCGAACTGCTAAACTGCTGACCTTTCGATTGACAAGCTCAGTGACTTAGCCACTGAGCCACCACGTCCCTCTCAGAAAATAAGATTACTTATTAAGAAAAATGGGATAGCAAAGGTGACTATGACAAACTAT
This sequence comes from Ahaetulla prasina, assembly GCF_028640845.1. NCBI lineage: Eukaryota > Metazoa > Chordata > Lepidosauria > Squamata > Colubridae > Ahaetulla > Ahaetulla prasina. The sequence goes on along the minus strand of NC_080543.1, from coordinate 34,007,167 downwards.
GAATGACAATATTGCTCCAGACTAAAAAGAGAAAGAAGCAGGTCTAATCTTACAATACTACTCTGTTTTCTTCTGTTTTGCTTTTCCAATTCAGAATGACATCTCAAATTCTACTTTCCTTGTTAAAAAGGGGGGAAAAGTTATATAAACATTCTTTTCCCTTACAGGCTTGCTGTATGTTCAGACACAATCAAGCTGGCACATAAACCAAGACAAGGCTGTCTAAACAAATAACTAGACCATCTTTCCCAAAAAGAGTTCCGTGATACAAGATTGTCAAACTTTTACTTCCAAAGGGCTTCAAGTGAAGTCACTTCTTGCTGAGAAGTGTCTGGCTTTTGGTTTCCTTAATGCAACAGGGTTGTCATCGGGAATATCTGCAGGATCTGCTGTAGATTGGAATGTGCATGTTTTGGCAAGGCAGCCATACTTGAAACAAGGCTAAAGGGAGGTGTACAGGTCGAAAGAGGTTAGGCTCTCCTGCTAGACAGCAGAGATATTTGATAAAGAACGGGGTAGTCAGCTATGTTGAGATTTTTTACACAGAACATGCTGCCAATTCAATTGCCCCTTCCTTGCCCTTTTGTTATTTACCAAGAAATTGGAAACAGAACAAAGATAACACAAATCAGAAGGAATAAAGTTCAGAATTTGCAATTATCAAACATAGTAGTCTTATGCCGAGCACAATAAAGCTGTTTAATAAGTTACCTCTTTTTCATAGTCATGTTGAGATAAAGCTGAATTAAAACCATTAGCTCTTAGCTGTCATCTTTCTTTGAAAAAATATGAATGTCCTTCAGGTAGAGACAATAATAAAATGGCATTCTTAAGAGGGTAACATGCCTATGGAGATAGAAGATGAGCCAGGATACATGCTGCCTGGAATTAGGAATAGTGCCAAAGATCTTAATTACTTTGTTTTTCATATAGATGTGTCTGACTCATAATGCTTGAATACATTTTAGTGCTATTTCCTCAATAAATTATTATCAGTTCCAAAATGCAAAACGGATTCTCTACATCAGAGAAAATTGCACTTATTTTTCATCAAATTTCTCAAATTCCAAACAGCAATAACTAAATAATGAATTAAACCACCACAACTACCAACAACAATAACAACATCTACTATGGGGAACTGGGCAGTTTCCCGAGCTATTGTGTCAATTTGACAATTTTAGAATGCATATAAATTGCTCTACCCTCCTCAAATCTTCATTGAGAAAGCCTGTAAAGTAGCCTTTTGTCTACCTCAACATAAGAATGTTTGTTACATATTTAAGGAATTATATAACATAACCTCTATGTAGATAGAACTGAAAAAAAAATGCAGGGAAATAAATATGCAGAGAATCTGCAGGTTTAGCAAGATTTGGGCAGAGAAGGCAAGCAAACCACTAGAAAAGTCAAAGATCAGAAGCAGTGATTAAAGACAATGTTCATGCTCTTTTACAGAAGAGATGGAAGACACATCATTACCAGGGAGACGAATTTAGACCAGGGGTTACATTTCTAGTGGCAAAAGTTAGGAAGGCCTTTAATTTTCTTTCAAGAACACTTAAAATCTTGTGAACAAGAATAAATTTTGCCTATAAGAATAAGAGCCAGAGCTGGGTGGGATAAAGGAATATGCAGAATAGGGTAATGAAAAGTGTATTGGAAAGGAGGGAGAGAGGAACTGAAGAGGCAGTCAGTGAAAGATACAAAAATTCAAATGGTATGGGAAATTAAAGAAGACAGCAGAAGACTAGAAGGGTAGCAGGATCTGGACTTGCAGATTATAGGGCACTAAATGTGCCTATTAGGCCAAATTAATTTGCATACATTTTTCTCACTGGAGCCCTAGTTCATACAGATAATTTTTCTGAGGAAAACTTTAGAAACAATATTCACCTAAAGAAAGTACAAGAGAAAGTGGCTTTGGAAGAAAATGGCTATCTCATAAAATAAACTTTAATTAGATTTCAATTTCAGTTCTACCAGATTAAGTTTTTGAAGCAGTTTTTTAAGTCTTGTTTTGAACTATAAAGAACCTTTCAAAAATCATAATAGCGCTTGGTCTGAAAAAGATGCTCCCCCTCCCATAATAGGAAAACAATCACATCCTAGTTGTTTACATAAAAACAATAATAGTATAATATCTAAGACAATGCTTTGCAAGCAAAAAGACACCTTTTATCCCTTCCTAACCATAGAAGTCACAGCAGTACTCAGCACTAGTCTTTCTAAGCCTACATTCTTCACAGTGATATTAACGTGGATCAAAAAAGGCAGAGAGGTCAACTACCTGCATTCTTCCTTGAGCAGTAGGAAGACCCAATCTAATATAATAAATACTTGCCATGAGGAGGGTAAGTAGTTTGGTGAGTCTCTTTGGAGAACACTCACAAGTACTGACTTCTTAATAACTGAAATAGGGCCATGATTTGATGTTCCATTATAAAACAATATCTTTTCCACTGAGAAAAAAAACTCTCCTGCCAAAGGAATTTTAGGAATTTCCTGATAGCATGATGATCTTGTCTAAATGACAATCTTGTCTAAATGTGTCCATGATGATCAACAGCAACTCTATAGAGTTTAAGACAGAGATCATTCAAATTGCTCCTATCGGTCCCCTTTAGCAAGAGATCTTAGGGTCTGGCTCTGTATGCAACATGTACTGTATTGCTTTCTCACTTAGAAACATTGTGTTACAGGGATATTTCTTGACCTTTAACAGCTGAACTCTGCACATAGTTTTTTCTTCCAGCTTTTCCCCTCCAGCCTTCATTCACTCACACATGAATTCCATTTATAATTTAAACAAAGAAAGAAGCTAGCACAGGTGTGCCCACCATGAAAGCATAAGGGGAAAAAACTACCCACCCACCCCCGCCTTATTGCATTCCTCTGTCTTTTCAGTTTGAAAGGCAGGCATAGTCTGGGTTTAACTCATTTTTAATCAATCTAATATGTGATTGGGATAATACTTTTTTATTGTCTGTATGTATTCTGGCTGGGTGCAAGTCATTTTGAGGTGCAATTGCCTTGAAGAAAGGCACTATAAAATGTTAATAAAAAAGTTCACTGAATAATAGAGCCTGAGACTGAAATTTCACCTTATACACTTCAAAGACACAGCTGTGAATGAAGAGTGGAAGTTGTTTTTGAAACTGAAAATCTGGCAAATATTACAAATTCAAAGTTCACATTGAATATTCATTTCCAAACTGACTGGAAAAAAATGTATTTTCAAACTCCCCTGGAGCATCCTGTTACATAATTTCCATAATATAAAATACTGCTAATAACTAGCTCAATACTTGAAAATTAAGAAACACTTGTTCTGGTTAACGTGTTGGAATAGCTCATGCACACTTAGAAAACCTCCTGTGGGAGCTGATTATTATGGGTGGGGGTGGGGAACCTCTCTAAAATAAGATTGAATTTGTTCAGCAGTTTAGATGCCAAAGCAGAAATCAAAAGGAAATGAGGGACAGAACATACTTCCTGAATTCTGGGGTGACAGAATTCCAAATACCATCAGCAAATGAAGATGTCATCCCTGTAACATAAGTAATTGGTACATACTGTACATACTGGTAACTGATGAAAGTAGTTTTCATTTAAAGGCAGCTCATCACTTTCTTTCCTCACATATGTAGTATTGGGTATGGGGAATATTTTTTTTGCAGAACAATAATGTTAAGGAGGCTGAAGGCATTCCTAGCTCCTACTGCAACCAAAGCACTCAATGCAAGCATCTCAAATTATATGCTCTGAGGGCATATTAAAGGCAGAAAACAAGCTGCTTTCTGTTCAAACATATACTTTTTCTGGTGCTTCTCCCCACAAGAGCTGATGCAACATTGCATTACATTATCAAGTGCTATATATTTTTTAATGTATTTGCAACACCTGAAGTAACCGGCTGTATGTTTAGAGACTAGTTATCTTGCTCTTTACTTCTTTCCAAATATATAGAAGATGAACAATTCCAATAAAAAAATGTTCAGAGGCAGACAGACAAATTTCTGTATAGGAAGGAATATGTAGGTTGGGCTATAGATTGAAAGTGTCTTTTTTGGAAGAATCAGAAACACTATTTTAAAATTTAAGCCACTGGGTTACCAGAATGTGTTTGATCAGCTACTACATGGCTTCCAGTCCATTTCCAAACTCAATTTCCTCACTGCAGGGAGGATACATCTGTTAGGTGCCTGATGGATCCAATAAGGTTTCAGTGGGTAGTTGGGGTTTGTCTTGAAGTTTTGGCAAATATATATAAAGAATATATTTATTTTTGCTTGGAATGAGAAAGTGATGGGGGAACTGGACTGAATTGCACCTGCACAAACTCTTTACATGTGGATCTTGTAGAATACCACTTATCAAGGAACTTCAAGGGATGAAGCAACTTCTTCGTGGTGAGGGGCAGCTTCTGGGAACATTAAATTGTATTTTTCAGCTCATGTTTTGAAATTGGCTTCTCCAGAGAAGTGCTCTTAATGATGGAGTGTGAGTGCGCACTTAGTGCATTTAAATAGCATATCAAAGATATGGAAGCCCAACAAGGTTAATCTGTTCTTCATAAGAACATTTTTGAGCAATCAAGCTCCTCTATTCAAGGGAGCAAGATATTTACAACATATAACTGTCCCCGAATTCTGAAGGGCACTAACTTTAGCATGTTGCAATAACAGTTTTGGATGGCCGATATTAAAAAAAATCCATAGGAACTGATACTGTGACTCTAGGGACAAGGGCCTATTGAAACTACAGTTCTACTATATTCTACATTCTATAAAGATTCATAGGCTCTCTCATAACAATCCATCTGATAAAATACTGATCTTTTTATTTACAATTGCTATTATTTATCAGTCTGATGTTTTGAATGTACTAAATTTTGTTATACTGAATGCAAAATTAGGCAAACTTTAACTGCCCACTGACAATCCACCAGTGGTGGGTTCCTTCAGGTTTTAATACCGATTCGCTGATTACACACTTCGTATGCGTGCTTTGTGCTTCACACATGCATGTGCCAAACACGCACTCCGCATGCGTGTGCAGTTTACAAAGACGTTCCACTTCCGCGTTTCTACTGGAGAAAGCACAGCTGATTCGCACGGCAATCCATTCTGCCACGCGAATCAGCTGAGTAGACAAAGGTTAAAAAAAAAGGCCGGGTGGGTGGGTGGGCCAATCTGAACAATGGGAGCAACTGGTTCGCTACTGGTTTGCTACCAGGTGATGTCGGCACTACCGGTTCGCCCAAACTGCTGCGTAATCCACCGCTAACTGTAATATATTGTCTTTTTTTTTTTTGTAATACTTATTTGTAATGCTGGTCTGTGGCCATAACAAAAATTGCTTGACATAGTGTAAGCCGCCCTGAGTCTTCGGAAAAGGGCGGGATATAAATGCAAAAAAAATTATTATTATTATTATTATTATTATTATTATTATTATTATTATTATTATTATTATTATTATTATTATTATTATTATTTTGAAGCTTATATTTCTGACCTAGATGACTTCAAGGCTCTTGATTTCTTAGGATAACTTATTTCAAGTTATTGCAGGCAAACCCCAGTTGACGAAGAAATGTCTTTTCAACTGAACCCATTTTGCTATTAGGTTTAATGTCTATGTTCAAATCTCATCAGTCTTTTATAATTACTTTTTGGCTTTTCCTCAGATTCCTATTGTTTGATATGTTTATTAACCCACATACAAACATACACATAAATATCAGTCTGGATAAAAATATAGGTATTTTTTCTAAATAGAGTGGAGTTTCCATTTTTTGCAACATGGTACTAATGTTTTTTTACTGATATTATCCAGCTTTGCCCCACTGTTTTTCAATTACTGATTATACTGTATGATTTTATATCATACAGTATGGTATGTAGGGGAAGGGAATTTGCCATTTGAGAAAAAGAGTGGCAGCTGGAGACCACGAAGCAATTCTACTACATGGTTTGTCATTACAACTGCAAGTAATCATAAACAATTCAACATACAAATTGGCTGCATCTCTCTTAGTCTTTAATCATTAATGTAGTTCTCAAAAACTAGATAACGTCTGCTCTGGATTAGGCTATTTGATTAGTAAAGCTATAAGAAGAAAGAAAAATAAAGTGATCTACAAAACAAAGCATTTAATAAAAAAATTAAGTTCATTTTTTAAAAAATCTATAGTTTTCTCCATTATGAATTAGAAAATCTAAAACTATTTACTGATTTCTTGGCCCGGTATTCTTTTGGGTAATATTACTTTGAAAACAAGCTCCATGGAGCAGGAAATTATTCTGAGGTCTCTATGTGTTATTTTCTTCAACTGCATTTCACCAATGAAAATTGAAGGGGAAAGAAAAAAAAGCTTATATATTTTGTCTTCTCAAAAACATCATAATTAACATAATAGTATGAAAACTTCAAAGATATACTAATTATTTATTTGCTAAATGTAGGATTCTGTCTACTATCAATTAAACATCTCTAGACAATAGGAGAAAAATATATTCTTTTTCAGATTCAAAGAAACTATTTTATATTGACTTACATTATTTTCTTCTGTTTTTGATTTATATTGATATATTGACCATCAATTGTGTTGTAAATGTTGTACCTTGATGAACGTATCTTTTTCTTTTATGTACACTGAGAGCATATGCACCAAGACAAATTCTTTGTATGTCCAATCACACTTGGACAATAAAATTCTATTCTATTCTATTCTATTCTATTCTATTCTATTCTATTCTATTCTATTCTATTCTGTCTCTATATGGTTGCCTTTAAGTGTTGTATCTTAGAATTCTTGATGAAGGTATCTTTTCTTTTATGTACACTGAGACCATATGCACCAAGACAAATTCCTTGTGTGTCCAATCCCACTTGGCCAATAAAAAATGCTATTCTATTCTATTCTATTCTATTCTATTCTATTCTATTCTATTCTATTCTATTCTATTCTATTCTATTCTATTCTAGGAAAAATTCTCTTCAGAGTAGTGGAAACTTGTATAATGTTGACTGATTGTTAAATCCCCCAAAATATATTGCTGTATTTTGCTTTATTTAGGTTATTTAAAACTTAAATCTTGGCAGCAAACTTAAATGCAAGATTTTCAAATGACATTTCTTTCAAAAGAACCCAGTTTACAAAGAGAAAATCAGGGATGATATTAATCAGGGATAGTTTTTAAAAAGCTCCTTCACAATTTGAAATGGCTGGTGTTCAAAACACTGCATACAGTCTTAGAATCATACTATTCACCCACATTTTATAAGAAGAAAATGAAATGTTTTAGGGGTTTTGGGGCACAAAAGTATAGATTTTTCCAACAAAATTCCTGATCTTTTTGATTCAGGTCAGGTCCAATCTGAACAGAAACAGAAGAAACAGGAATCCAAATAAATTCACAGCTTCCAGGTGCATTTCCCGTGCAGTCTGAAGTTCCTCTAATATAGTATGATTCGTAATACGAATGTGTCTCTTCCATGCAGAATGCAGGATTTTTTTCCATCTTAAAAAGATGATTTATGTCTCTGAGCTGTTGCTCTTTCATCTGAATATGTGATTTTTATGTGAGTAGTTATTTCCTTTGCTTCTTCATCATTTTTTTCAAAGCTGTTACATATACCATGAATAAAAGTTATGAGGAAAAAAAGCAATTCCTTTCTTGACAAGAAAGGGTTTAGAAGATTTTTGCTGATACAATCAAATTTGTGAAGGACTTTCTGCTCAGAATATTTCCATATAAGCCACTATAAATATCTTCAGGTTTTATTTGTTTTGTTTGCCAGAGACTTCAGTTCTAAATTGATCACAAGCTTCTCTTTGAATATATAGTATTGAAAATGCAATCATAATGGAATATAAATGTTTATGTGACATTTCTGTATAGAACTAACCTGCTATAATTAAAGATTTTGAAGGTGAACTTTGATGGTTTAGTTTAGAGCTGTCAAACTCCCAGCCTGTGGGAGAAAGTCCTCTGGCCTGCTTGTAATAGCTGCCAATCTCCACACATCACCTCTATTGTTCCACCTGTAGGCCATTTGTTTTCATCTTTCCTGCCACACACTACTCTTCCTCTCTGCTGAGTGTTTGCTTTCATATGCGTGAGGTTTCCTCTGGACATCAGCATCCTTGAAAACACCTAGATGTGGCTCAATTAGCCAGATAGCTGGAATACCTGCTTGCCTCTGAGTGCTGTTCTGAGGGAATGGATGAATGTCAGATGGAAATGGGGGCAGAGGAGAAGGCTATCTGCATGGCTGCAACTACTTTTGAAAAGAGCAGACAGCAATCCCAACTTCACTCTAACAACATGAGATTTCAGTGTGAATGAGTGAAAAAAATTACAAAGTAGAATACAACAAAGTTTATTGGTAGTCCTGATTTAGGTGAGGCAGACACTACTATTGAATTTGGAGCCTTCTCTTTATTTTATTTTTCTCCATCTGGTTTTACTTTGTCCCCAGAGTTTCTCTGTGTCGGTTGGTTCCCTTTCTTCTCTCTCCTCTAATTTCAAAGAGGACTTTATCGCTTTTCAATGGACACTTCTTCATCTTATCTTTTCTGAATGTTTCCTGAGTTTTTGGGTGCGTAACTCTTTTTAATCTCCACCCCACCCCCCCAGCAACCATTGTCACTAAACTTAGGAATTAGTGAGATTGCCCTAGCTATCCCATGTCCCTACTCAATATCTATCAATTCCACCTCTCACCTTCCAGTAAGGTAATTGTGCATGAGCCACTGAATATGGTTTCCATATAAAAGTTAGTCACAAGTGGTTGATTATATTCATGAGAGACAGGCAGGAGAAGCCTTGATTCATCCTTTCTCATTCTTTCCAGTATCACGAGGGAACGTAGCTGAATACTATCTATTAAATATTCAACAAAAATACATCTGAAAATGGCAACATGTCTAAGAGGGCTTTCTCTCACCAGTTTTAGTTTTTCAATAGATTCATAATTTTTAGGCAATGAGGCTATCATATAAACAAAACTTAGTTACTGAAATTATTTTTTTGCATACTTTTTCCCTCTCTGGCCAATAGGCACAATAAAGGTTTTATAAAAGTATAATTTCTTGAACAAAATTATTGTTATTATAGTTTATTTATATAATAACTATATATAATAGTTATATATAATAACTATATATAATATAATTATTATAGTATTATAATAATTGAACAACTAGTAACTAACAATACAAGAATCAACAACTGCATTGACCTCATCTGCTACAACAACACAAACTCAATTTATGGACTACAAAAAAAAGAACCCTTTTCCAACAGTGACCACAGCATGATAGACTTTTGTCTCAATATATGCCCTTACAAAAATCGTCATAATAATAGTATTCCAAACTACAATTTCAAAAAAGCCCACTATGACCTTATAAACACCTACCTCTCATTTCTTGACTGGCAAAATCTATTCTCATACTGTATCACTGCTGAAGACCACTACAGAGTTTTCCTACTCGAAATCAGTAGAGTCGTTAAACTCTATGTACCACAAACCACCACAAAAATCAAGAAAAACAAATTACCCATATCAATAAAAAAGCTTCAATCCAAAAAAAACAAAAACAAAGAGGGACATGTAGCTAATTTCAAAAACCTATACAGAAATATATGCAACCAAATAAAAATTGAATGCACCAATTACCACACTAAGCAAGAAGAAGACCTTCTGCACACAAATTCCAATCATGCTTTTTATAATTTTGTGAACAACAAACTTAATGACTCGAGATCCATCCCACCACTAAAAGAATCTAACGGCAAAGAAAATAATGATGAAACAGTTAAAGCAAATCTCTTTAACACATTCTTCGGCTCAGTCTTTGTTAACAGTAATGGTTCATACCCGACATTCCCCAACCGCACCAACGACGACCTAACACATATAGATTTCACTGAAGAAAATGTTGAAAAAGCTCTTCGCAAACTGAAACCATCCCTATCTATAGGACCTGATGGACTATGTGCATACTTCATAAAAAAGCTTTCCACTAATATAGCAGAACTCCTAAGCATAATCTTTGGAAAAGCCTTCACAACCAGTTCCCTTCCCAAACTTTGGTCACTAGCCATGGTCATCCCTGTCTTAAAAAAAGGAGACCCCAGCCTAGTTGAAAATTACAGACCAATCTCTCTATGCTGTGTCACCTGTAAAGTTATGGAACCTATCATCAACCAATCCATTATCCTCCACCTAGAAACAAACAATCTACTCTCTAATAAACAATTTGGTTCCAGAAAAAAATTATCATGTAACTTACAACTTCTTCACTGCAAAAACATATGGACTACAAATCTTGATCAAGGCAAAACAATAGATGCAATTTAAATAGACTTCTGTAAAGCTTTTGACTCAGTGGTACATGACAAACTTCTCCTAAAACTAAAATCCTATGGCATCTACGGACCCCTCCACAATTGGATATCAGTGTTCCTGTCAAACAGACAACAAGTGGTCAAAATAGGCAGTGCCCTATCAAATCCTGTAGGCAGTGTTCTTGGACCAACACTCTTCATATCATACATTAATGATCTCTGTGACCATATTAAAAGTAATTGTGTTCTTTTCACTGATGATGTCAAACTATTTAACACTACCAACAATACAGCTACCCTTTTAAAAGACTTTGATTTTGTGTCAGAATGGTCAAAAAATTGGCAACTCCAAATCTCAACCAGCAAATGCTCTGTCTTACACATTGGAAAAAAGAATCTAAACACTAAATACAAACTCGATGGACATTACCTTACAGATGACCCCCACCCTGTTAAAGACCTTGGAGTTTTCATATCCAATGATCTAAGTGCCAAAGCCCTCTGCAACTACATCGCAAAAAAGGCTTTAAGAGTTGTAAACCTAATCTTACGTAGCTTCTTCTCCAGAAACACTACACTATTAACCAGAGCTTATAAAACATTTGCTAGACCAATTCTTGAATACAGCTCACCTGTCTGGAACCCATACCACATTTCAGACATCAATACAATTGTCCAGAAATATTTTACAAGAAGAGTTCTCCACTCCTCTGAATACAACAAAATACCTTATGCCACCAGACTTGAAATCTTGTGTTTAGAAAACTTAGAACTCCGCCGCCTTCGACAGGGCCTGTGTTTAACTCATAGAATCATCTATTGCAATGTCCTTCCTGTTGAAGACTACTTCAGCTTCAATCATAACAATACAAGAGCAAACAATAGATTTAATGTTAACCACTTCAATCTTGATTGCAGAAAATATGACTTCTGTAACAGAGTTGTTAATGCTTGGAATACATTACCTGACTGTGGTCTCTTCTCAAAATCCCCAAAGCTTTAACCAAAAACTATCTACTATTGACCTCACCCCATTCCTAAGAAGTCTGTAAGGGGCATGCATAAGAGCACAAACATGCCTACTGTTCCTGTCCTATTGTTTCCGTTCATTATATCCAATTAATGTAGTTATTACATACTTATGCTTACTTATATGTATATATATTATAAAGCTATTTTCATGCTTATGCTTATATATACTGTTGTGACAAAATAAATAAATAAATAAATAAATAAATAAATAAATAAATAAATAAATAAATAAATAAATAAATAAATAAATAAAATTAAGGCCCGGCCATCACTGGGTCCAGATCTGAACCTTCAGCCCAAAAGGCCCCAAGTCTGAGTAACCAGACTATTCACTTTCTTTCAAACACACACATATATTATTGAGTCCCACTTCCCCAAACTCTTCTTAAATGTAAACTTAAACTCATTTCATTTCATTTCATGTCCCAATTAATTATCACTCTCCCATTTTCTTCCCCAAAATAGTAATCATCTCCATGTATCTCTTTTTAATTTTTAGAAGAGTTTGGAACTCTGCAGAAGAAATGACTACCATGCCTGGAATTTTCATTTAGCCAATGAAACTTAGTAGAGAGTATCTAATAAATCAAGAGTCTCTAGAACTAGGACTTGGTAAATGGTTGTTTTGCCCATGAAACTTTAACCATTGTTGTTCAAACACAATACAGTTAATACTGTTGATTGATTCATTTAATAGAAATTAAAGATTAAAAGAGGAATTAGTTGTAGCTTGGCTGACAACAGAAATGTTCCATTTCTAGAATATCAAAGGAAGAAAACTTTGGCCACTTGATGTGGCAGATCTTGGCTGTTTAGTCATACTAATCACGTAGGCTACACAGCTGTAGAAAAAGAGAAATTAACTTCCAATTAATCTTGGTTTTAATTACAAGCATATTTCAATATCAGTGCATCAGAGGCAGGCTTGTCATACGTATGAAAATTATGAGCAGTGACGGTTCCTACTATGGACCTAATAATTATGTATTTCAGTAGCTTTTCTTGATGGAAAGCAAAGTAAAATGGTTTCAATTTACACAAAATAACATAGGTCTGTATTCAATTAATGTCCTTCCATTGGCAAAATGCTCTTTGATCTCACTAAAGACAACAAATTTTCAATAATGTCTTCATTCAGCTACAGCATTCTCTGTTCCTCCAAATCTGCTTCAGAGAGTCAAAAACAGAGAATATTATACTGGCTCCAATGCACAAATCGTCTTCTTTTTGTTCCACTAACTAAAACTTTTCCATGAAAATCTGCAGGTAGCATAAAATACAACATTTGGATACAATGTATACAAATATAAATTTTCCTTCAAGTTAAGTTTGAAATGATGTCATCTATGCTTTTTTTTAAGCAACAATATGAAAGTGGCTGCACATTTAATTTCCCAGCTTTGGATTTCCTGGTGTATTAACCTGATCAATATCATCATCATTAGAGTTGGAAGGGACTTTGAAGGTCTTCTAATTCAATTTCCAGCTCAAGCAGGAAACCCTATACCAGTGGTAGTCAACCTGGTCCCTACCGCCCACTAGTAGGCGTTCCAGCTTTCATGGTGGGCAGTAGGGGTTCTGTCCAACACTGAAGCACTTTCCTTTTTTTTACTTTAATTGACTTTTTTTTAAAAAATTCATAGCATTATTTAAAAACATTTTCATTAGGTTTTCATAAAATTACCCATGACAATTTAAATTTCTGAAAATATACTATTTGTATCGCCCATGCATAAGTTTTGTTCACGTTACATAAATGAAAATAAATGGCGCTATACTGTGACCCCAAACAAAAGAGCCTCATCCCAGGATAGCTTGCACATCTCCCCCCATACCACCCAGCTGAAACAGACAGGCAGAGCTGGTAGCCGTCCCCGCCCCAACTCAATCCACGATGCGCAAGAGGCATGCGCAGATGACGATACACTTTATAAAGTGTATACCCGTGCACTCTCACAGAGAGGGACTCCTTAGGGTGCCGTCAGCCAAGCAATGTCAGCTGGCGGCCCCCAGGGGAAGGGCCTTCTCTATGGGGGTTCCTACCCTATGGAACGAACTTCCCCCTGGAACTTCCCCCTTCGACAACTTCCTGACCTTCGGACCTTTCGCCGCGAGCTTAAGACGTACCTATTTTTCCGCGCAGGACTGGCATAGAATTTTTTGATGTTTTTATGGGTTTTTTAATTTTTAATTAGTTTTTTAGGATTTTAAATGTATTTTAAATTTGTGCCAAATTTGAATAAGTTTTTTAGCTACTGTTTTATCTGTATTGTGTGTATTTGATTGTTGTTTTTATTTGGCTGTTCACTGCCCTGAGTCCTTCGGGAGAAGGGTGGTATACAAATTAAAATATTATTATTATTATTATTATTATTATTATTATTATTATTATTATTATTATTATTATTATTATTATTATTATTATTATTATTATTATTATTATTATTATTATTATTATTATAAATCACCATTACTGTGGAACCGGTGGGCGGTTAGAAAATTTTACTGCTAACAGAGATACAAAAGTGGGCAGTAGGTATAAAAAAGTTGACTGCCCCTGCCCTATACTATTTCAGACAAATGGATGTCCAGTCTCTTCTTAAAATCTTCTAGGGATGGAGCACCCACAACCCCTGGAGGCACTGGTTGATTGTTCTCACTGTCAGGAAATTTCTCAGTAGTTCTAGATTGCTACTCTCCTTGGTCTGTTTCAATCCATTGCTTCTTGTTTTGCATTCTGGTGCTCTGGAAACTAAATTGATCTCTCTTCTTTCTGGCAGAGAATCCTGTTTGACTTTTTGAGATCAACAAACTCATGGGCTCTAACAACACTATCCCATTCCAGGAGATCTGACTCTATGGGGTGGAAATGATCTCAGGATTATCAGGCTCTTAAAATATTCTGAGAGATGGCAAAACATAGGTCTTCTCTTTCTCAAAACTTTTACAAATCTTTCCTTTGATTTTGGATTTGGGAACTATGTATGACCTGGCTATTCTGACATAATTTTTTTTTTAAATTTGCATTTATATCCCGCCCTTCTCCGAAGACTCAGGGCGGCTTACACTATGTCAAGCAATAGTCTTCATCCATTTGTATATTATATACAAAGTCAACTTATTGCCCCCAACAATCTGGGTCCTCTTTTTACCTACCTTATAAAGGATGGAAGGCTGAGTCAACCTTGGGACTGGTGGGACTTGAACCTGCAGTAATTGCAAGCTGCTGCTGTTAATAACAGACTGTCTCACCAGTCTGAGCCACAGAGGCCCCTGTATTTTGCACATGAAATAATATATAATAATAATAATAATAATAATAATAATAATAATAATAATAATAATAATAATAATAATAATAATAATAATAATAATAATAATATTTTAATTTGTATACCGCCCTTCTCCCGAAGGACTCAGGACGGTGAACAGCCAAATAAAATACAAACAGAAACATACACAATATTAAAAACACCCTTAAGAAACTTATTCAATTAGCCAAAAAAATTAAAATAACATTACACCCTATAAAATTACAGAAATTTAAAACCCATTAAATTCAATTAAAATTTAAAAATCAGGCCAGTCCAGCCATACGAAATAAATAGGTTTTAAGTTCGCGGCGAAAGGTCCTAAGGTCAGGTAATTGTTGAAGCCCAAGGGGAAGATCGTTCCACAGGGTAGGAGCCCCCACAGAGAAGGCCCTCCCCCTGGGGGCCGCCAGTCGACACTGTTTGGCTGATGGCACCCTGAGAAGTCCCTCTCTGTGGGAACGCACCGGATGCTGGGAGATAGAAGACGGCAGTAGACGGTCCCGTAAGTAACCCGGTCCTAAGCCATGGAGCGCTTTAAAGGTGGTAACCAATACCTTGAAGTGCACCCGGAAAACAACAGGTAGCCAGTGAAGTCTGCGCAGGATAGGTGTTACGTGGGAGCTCCGAACCGCTCCCTCAATAACCCGCATTCTGGACTAGCTAAAATCTCCGAGTGCTCTTCAAGGGGAGCCCCATGTAGAGAGCATTGCAGTAGTCCAAGCGAGAGGTAACGAGAGCATGAGTGACCATGTATAGGGCATCCCGGTCCAGGAAGGGATGCAACTGGCATCAGGCGAACCTGATAAAAAGCTCTCCTGGAGACGGTTGTCAAATGTTCTTCAAAGGACAACCGCCCATCCAGGAGCACACCCAAGTTGCGCACCCTCTCCATCGGGGCCAACGACTCGCCCCCGACAGACAGCTGCATCTGCAGCTGACTGTACCGGGGTGCCGGCATCCACAGCCACTCCGTCTTGGAGGGATTAAGTTTGAGCCTGTTCCTCCCCATCCAGACCCGTATGGCTTCCCAACACTGGGACAGCACTTCGACAGCTTCGCTGGGGTGGCCTGGGGTGGAAAAGTACAGCTGCGCATCATCAGCGTACAGTTGATATCTCACCCCAAAACCACTGATGATCTCACCCAGCGGCTTCATATAGATGTTGAACAAGACGGGTGAGAGAATCGATCCCTGTGGCACCCCACACATGAGGCACTTCGGAGTCGATCTCTGTCGCCTGTCAACACTGTCTGCGTCCGGTCAGAGAGGTAGGAGGAGAACCACCGATAAACGATGCCTCCTACTCCCAAACCCTCCATATTAAGTTTTAAATAAAGACTGTATGAAACATTGTAACACTGGGGAAAGTGGTGGAAGAAAATACTATATTTGGATAGTTTCCTCCAGAATTTTAATTCATTAAAATTAATATATGCTATATTGCAGTCACAAAGGAATTTTAAAACATACACTGGGAGAGGGAGAATCCATTGAGGGAGGGAGAATTTACCCTGGGAATAAAAATTGACTGTGTTGTTCTCATACTTACATACATACTCACTCAAGATTTTAAGAATGCTATAGTAAATAGTAATAGTAGAGAATAAGGAAGCAAAACTAAGAATAAAGATATGGGAGAAAACAAAACAAAAGAAAAACAGAAACAAAATCTATATCAGTATAGATTTAAATTAGTATAACCATGTCCATATTTTTCTTTCTCTGAAAATCACATTTGCTTCCACCATATCAATATACCAATTAATATGGAGAAGGGTTTTTTTCTTTTTTAAAGTTTTCATTTTTTTTCTTTTTGAAGATTTCAACAGTCTCATATAGGCACAGCACTATAGTTCTTATGTTTCCTTTGACACATTACTCCCACCCACCCCCATCACTCTTAGATAATTTGATTCTCATTAATTCTCCTTATATGACCAAAGCACTTCACTGTAATTATTTCATGCTGATTCTCAATTTGGCATTCAGTCTGAATTCATACATTATCCATTGATTTTTTTTTAATTATACATTTTCTAGTTTTACCGTTCTTACCAACTCTTACTGCATTCAACTAATTTTTATACTTTTGCTGAAATTCACAGTTGCCACTGTCTTTTATTTATATAACATTGTTAATTTTTTTAAAAAAGCAATATAAAAACAAACAAAAACTAATATTGAGAGTCTGAGGGGATAGACAAAGCCAAAGCCAAAAGTGCAGAAAAAAAGATAAAGAAATAAAATACAGGTAGTCCTTGACTTACAATCACAATTGAGTCCAAAATTTGTGTTGTTAAGTGAAAAAATTGTTAAGTAAACTTTGCCCCATGTTACGACGTTTCTTGCCACATTTGTTAATTAGTAACAGCGTTGTAAAGTGAATCTGGTTTCCCCATTGACTTTGCTTGTCAGAAGGTTGCAAAAAGAGATCACATGATTCTGGGATCCTGCAACCATCATAAATACATGCATGTTGTCAAGCATCCAAACGTAAATCACATGGCCACAGAGATGCTGCAATGGTTGTAAGTGTGAAAAATGGTCGTAACTCACTTTTATTCAGTGCCGTTATAATTTGAATGGTCACTAAATGAACTGTTGTAAATTGAGAATAACCTGTATAAAGGAGTGTCTTCCAAATGTCTTTTACAGCAGTTATAGGTACATAAAATGATGTAGGTACATCAAAAAGAAGAGCCAAGACAAAATATAGGCTATTTTAGATGACATTAAAAAAGAAAAGAATTTAAAAAATCCTCAGGGAAGATAAACATCTCTTATCAGTTTAAACTTTTCTAGCAAAAGTTATCAATTTTAACTGTAAGAGAAATGGTAATAAAAATGAATTGTGTGATGCAAAAAATAACTTTGCAAATAAACCAGGGAAATGTCTGGTGGAAAAAATAAGAAAAGAAAGAGAAAAAATGATATTAATATTACAAGACGAAACTATTGAACATAATGGCCATACAAAAAATGTTTCATCAATATTATGCCAATTTGTATAAAAGACTGATATTGCTTAGGAGAAAACAGATGACTATTAAAAATGATAGAAACTATCAAAGATAAATGAACCTACAGTATAACAATAAGAGAAGTTGCTGAAGCTATAGGAAAAAAAAATTAAACCAGGAAAGGGACCTGAACCAAATGAATTATTGGGCTCATATCATAAGTGTCCTGAGGAAGAATTTATACCACCTTTGCAAGATAATAATTCTATTTTATATAGAGGAAAGATGCTGAGACTTGAATAGATGCAAATATAGTATTAATATTTAAAGAAAGACAAGATTTTAGTTCAATGACCAATATAATTGCTGAATAAGAGCCAGTATAGTATGATGGTTAAGGTATCAGGCTAGAAATTAGGAAATTATGAGTTCTATTCCCACTTCAGGCGTTAGGCCAGCTGACTGACCTTGGCTGAGCTACTTTCTCTCAGTTTTAGGAAAGAGACCATTGTAAACTGATATTATTATTTTTATTTTTATTATTTTTTATTTTTCATATTTATATACCGCCCTATCTCCCTAGGGACTCAGGGCGGTTCACAGGCAATTAAAATACATATAAATACAGACTAAAACAATGATTAAAAAACTTATTCTATAGCCAAATTATTAAAAACAGTATAAATAATAAAAACCCATTAAAACCAGTAAATTTAAAATCTAATCCAGTCCCGCGCAGATGAATAAGTGTGTTTTAAGCTCGCGACGAAAGGTTCGGAGGTCCGGAAGTTGACGAAGTCCTGGAGGGAGTTCGTTCCAGAGGGTGGGAGCCCCCACAGAGAAGGCCCTTCCCCTGGGTGTCGCCAGACGGCACTGCCTAGCTGACGGCACCCTGAGGAGTCCCTCTCTGTGAGAGCGCACGGGTCGGTGAGAGGTATTCGGTAGCAGTAGGCGGTCCCGTAAATAGCCCGGCCCTATGCCATGGAGCGTTTTAAAGATTGTCACCAACACCTTGAAGCGCACCCGGAAAGCCACAGGTAGCCAGTGCAGTCTGCACAGGATAGGTGTCATGCGGGAGCCACGAGGGGCTCATTCTGGACTAACTGAAGCCTCCGGATGCCCCTCAAGGGGAGCCCCATGTAGAGAGCATTGCAGTAATCCAGACGAGACGTCACGAGGGCGTGAGTGACCGTGCATAAGGCATCCCGGTCTAGAAAGGGGCGCAACTGGCGCACCAGGCGAACCTGGTGGAAAGCTCTCCTGGAGACGGCCGTCAAATGGTCTTCAAAAGACAGCCGTTCATCCAGGAGAACGCCCAGGTTGCGCACCCTCTCCATCGGGGCCAATGACTCGCCCCCAACAGTCAGCCGAGGACTCAGCTGACTGTACCGGGATGCCGGCATCCACAGCCACTCTGTCTTGGAAGGATTGAGCTTGAGCCTGTTTCTCCCCATCCAGACCCGTACGGCTTCCAAACACCGGGACAGCACTTCGATAGCTTCGTTGGGGTGGCCCGGTGTGGAAAAGTACAGCTGGGTGTCATCAGCGTACAGCTGGTACCTCACACCGAAGCCACTGATGATCTCACCCAGCGGCTTCATATAGATGTTGAACAGAAGGCGAGAATCGACCCCTCGGCACCCCACAGGTGATGCGCCTCGGGGCCGACTTCTGCCCCCCTGCCAACACCGTCTGCGACCGGTCGGAGAGATAGGAGGAGAACCACCGATAAACGGTGCCTCCCACTCCCAATCCCTCCAACCGGCGCAGCAGGATACTATGGTCGATGGTATCGAAAGCCGCTGAGAGGTCTAATAGGACCAGGGCAGAGGAACAACCCCTATCCCTGGCCCTCCAGAGATCATCCACCAACGCGACCAAAGCCGTCCCCGTGCTGTAGCCGGGCCGGAAACCGGACTGGAGCAGGTCTAGATAGACAGTTTCATCCAGGTGCAGAAACTGATATGCCACCATACTCTCTACAACCTTCGCCAAGCGGGTTGGAGACCGGACGATAATTACCTAAGACAGCCGGGTCCAGGGAGGGCTTCTTGAGGAGGGGCCTCACCACCGCCTCTTTCAAGGCGGCCGGAAAGACTCCCTCCAACAAGGAAGCACTCGTAATCGCCTGGAGCCAGCCTCGTGTCACCTCCTGAGTGGCCAGCACCAGCCAGGAGGGGCACGGGTTCAGTAAACACATGGTGGCATTCAGCCTACCCAACAACCTGTCCATGTCCTCGGGAGCCACAGGGTCAAACTCATCCCAGATAATATCACCAAGACCACCCTCAGACGCCTCATCTGAATCGCCGCAATTTTGGTCTAGACCGTCTCGAAGCTGAACGATTTTATCGTATAGATAACCGTTAAACTCCTCAGCACATCCCTGCAATGGGTCATCCCGCTCCCCCTGGTGAAGGAGGGAACGGGTCACCCGAAACAGGGCGGCTGGGCGGTTATCTGCCAACGCAATGAGGGAGGAGGCGTAGCAACGCCTCGCTTCCCTCAGTGCCACTAGGTAGGTCCTAGTATAGGACCTAACTAGTGTCCGATCAGCCTCTAAACGGCTAGACCTCCAGGAGCTCTCTAGGCATATTCTCCGGCGTTTCATCCCCCTCAGCTCCTCGGAGAACCAAGGAGCCGGTTGGGATCTGCGCCGGGTCAGAGGCCGCAGAGGCACGACACGGTCTAAAGCCCCAGCTGCAGCCTGTTGCCAGGCTGCGGCTAGTTCCTCTGCCGTGCCGTGAGCCAGACCCTCAGGAAGTGGCCCAAGCTCCGTCCGGAACCTCTCCGGGTCCATCAGGCGCCTGGGATGGAACCAACGTTGTGGTTCCGTCTCCCTGCGGTGTTGAGTGGCGGTCAGAAAGTCCAGGCGAAGGAGAGAGTGATCTGACCATGACAAAGGTTCTGTGACTACATCTCTCAAATCCAGATCCTTCAACCACTGACCAGAGATAAAAATGAGATCCAGTGTGCCACCCCCGATGTGAGTGGGGCCATCCACTACTTGAGTCAGGTCCAAGGCCGTCATGGAAGCCATGAACTCCCGAGCCATTGGGGATGACGAGCCGGCAGATGGCAAGTTAAAGTCCCCCATGACTAAAAGTCTGGGGGTCTCCACTGCCACCCCGGCAAGCACCTCCAGGAGCTCGGGCAGGGCAGCTGTCATGCAGCAAGGAGCCAGGTACGTGACCAGCAAGCCCATCTGACACCTATGACCCCATCTCACAAAGAGGGATTCACACCCGGCAATCTGAGGTACAGTGGTCTCCCTCGGCTCTAGACTCTCTTTAATAACAACCGACACCCCCCCACCCCTACCCTGGGCCTCGGCTATATAAAGAACTCTTGCCAAGAAAACTTTTTCAGCCAGTCTTTGATCACTGAACATCATTTAACAGAAGAAAAAGAAGTCCTTACTGAATAAGGATTATGTTATTCACAACAATTCCAGCTGATTGATTGAAAAAAAAGCAGTAATTTATTCATGAGGATTGGTAGGGATTTTATCTGAAGGTCAGTCAGAGGCCAATGTTAGAACTTTGCTGGATACTTTAAATTATTTTGAACAGTCTAATGAAAAACAAGTGACAGTAATGCTTTTAGATGCAGAGAAAATTTTTGACAATTTGAATTGGACTTTTCTATTTAAAGTTTTGGAAGATATGAATTTCAGGGATAAATGTATAAAATTGATAAATTTGTTTTATATTTCACAGAAGCATAAATAATCATTAATGCAGGTTTAATTAAATAATATGAAATACAAGAACATAAAAGACAAGGTTCACCACTGTTCCCTTCTGTTTATCTTACTTCTTTATATGCTGAACAGAGATATAACACAGAATGAGGGAATTATGTACCTAAAGATTAATAAGAAACTTATAAATTAGGAACCTTTGCAAATGACATTGTTGGTTTTAGAAGACCCTTTAAAGGGAATTAAAATATTAATGGAAACACTAAAAGAATTTGGTACACTATCAGGTTTTAAGGTTGACAAACAGAAGACAAAAAGTAACAAAAATATGAAGATACACTTTCAAATAGAATTGATGAATAAAACAGACTTCAAGGTTGAGAAGAAACTAAAATACTTGGTATTAATATGATAAACATGAATTGTATGCTATTTTATGGTAATTATGTTAAGACGTTTTGCTTCTCATCTGAGAAATTTATTCGCTTCTCATGTAAGAAGCTTCTTCTATTCTGTAGAAGCTTCTTGGAAAAGAAGCAAAACATCTTTCAGGAAAAAACAAAGAAAACCATTTGCTTTTTGAAAAAGCATCTTTAGGTTAATGTACAAGGATGGAAAGATTTCACTTTACACAATGAAAAATGATAAAGAAGATGGAACTTACTGAGACAGCCAAGTTAATAGCTTTGATTTGAGAAGCTTAGACATGGTCTAGGTTTAATTCTAATTTGGAAACCCATTCCTGACTTTTTGCATGAAAGAGAAAACAATGAAATTAAGACAAAGTTTTGATGATGAGAAAAATATCTTTATTTAGACTATTTTCACAAAATTCTCTTAATTTCATTTCACTATTCTTCACTTTTACTTCCTTTAGTAATAGGGTTTCATTTAATATCCAACTAAAAGTATATTTTCTTTTATAAACCAAACTCACAGGATTATAATCAGAAAAAAGTCTTTTGTAGAATCTCTACTTTAGAGATTTTAGTAGCCAAATTCTAAGAAATTGTATATCTTCTTTTTGGCTAGCTAATCTGCACTAAAATTATTTGCTTCCTGTTTTAAAAAAAAGAATTTACAAACACTAGAATCAATTAATTTCAATCTGCACCAAAACCACAGACTCACTAAGGCAGACATCAATAATCTAAGACAAGTAACTTTGTGACACCACTTAATAAATAACTCATGGTAAATATGGAAGCCTGATGCTTCACTGATCACATACTCTTGTGAAGACAATATTTTCCACAGAGTTTCCATAGTATTACAATATATTTCATGGATATATATAGAAAGAACTATAAATACATTGGATTTTTAGAAGCCAACTGGATCCCATTTTTTTTTACTTCTGCTTAGTACAGAAACTGTTTACAATAGTACTTAAATTAACATTATACAGTAGTACCTTGGTACTCATAGTTAATTTGTTAATTCATTCCGGGAGGCACAATGAGTTTAAAAAACAATAATTACCAAACAAATTTTCCATAAGGAATACTGTGGTGAATCACAAGGTGGCTGACACCAACAAGTTCTAGGTTGTGCCTTGAATACCAAACAAATGATGAGTACTGGGACAAAATATTTGCGTCATAATCCATTGAGTACCAAATTTGATGAGTTTCAAAACAATTGAGTATACTATATTTTTGGCACTTTGGTTTCTTCTTTCTGTTAGGAATAACCCAGGATTGTTCTTAGCTTCAAAGGCTTTTATACTAAAATCAGAGATATAATTTTCAATGATCAATAATTTTGAGTTGAAATCTTACTACCATATAATTACATATATTTGACATGGATCAATAATGAATTTTATTGCTTTTTGAGTTTAGCAAGCACATGTAAGATATTGTCTAAATAAAGAATATAAGGTAAAGATTTCCTTGTTTAATCATTTCTGACTTTAGGAGATGTTACTCATGTCTGTTTCTTAACCAAGTGTTATCCAAAGACACTTCCATGGTCATGTGGCCAGCAGATTATACACCAAGGTGCATGGAATGATGTTACCTTCCCAATGATACCAATGGTACCAATTTACCTAGTTACATTTCCACTCTTTTGAACTGCTAGGTTTGCAGAAGCTGTGGCAAGAAACGGGAGCTCACCCCATTGGACTGTGCTTGGGTCATGAACCCAGGTTATCCGTTTTGTAGCTGACTGTGTCTTTAACTGCTGAGCCATTGTGCCCCATAATAAATGGAAGATGAGGATTTTTGTATAAATGTAAATATATATCTAGCACATCTCGTATAAACTTATATAATATAGACCTATATAATTATCAATATGGTCTCCTTAAACTCTGCTGTTCTGTAATATATTTACTTCAAGACATAATCCATAGGGCATCTACAGTTCCCAAACTGTTGTTTATTTTTATTACTCTTGAAATTCATTTTTATCACTGTGCCAAAATTTGGTGACAAATTTATTATGTATTTCTGGCTTTTTAAGGGCTATTTTTGCTATTTTAAGCAGACAGCTAGCTAAAAAGTTACAGCAATCATCTCATACCCTTAGAAAGTCCTACCCAATAAGGTCAGTCAAGTTACTGGACTGGCACTGAAAAAAACAAAGCAATAAATAAATAAATAGAAAAATGCACTACTTTCTAGCAAAGGTTTGCCCAGTCATCCTTTATGTTTACATGAAAGCAGTGATGGATTCTACAAAGATAAATTGCTTAGCCTTTATTGTCTCCATAGAGAAAACCCTTCATCTAGAAATCATGTATAATACAAAGCTTTGTAATAATAAATGTAATAAAGCATGGAAAATGAGTGGTTTGAGGAAGACTTTTGTTTGTATATTAGCTATAAAGTGCTGTTCTTCAAAAACCTAAAAGCTGTCTTTGACCTTGTTTACATTGCCTAGAATTTTTAAAAATGATTTAATGAATCAACAATTTCTGCCCAGAACTTTCAACCTTGCAGTGACACAAGTTCTTAACTGCAATTTCATCTTCTTAAAGTTAAGCATTTATTTATTTCGCCGTGATTTATTTAGCATGGATTGTACTACACTGAATACCACATGGGATATAAATGTTAGATTGAAATGATAAAGGTGGCATACATTGTATATATATATTCAATCTGCACCTGCTCCAAAAAACCCAAAAAACTGGCAAAATAGCCACTTTCCTAACTCTGACAGCCTTGAGAAGGTACAATGTGTATCCTGCAGACATCATAAATAAGCACAGAGAAAAGAAGACTGTTAGTTTATTCTCTTCATTTTCAGGTGCAAAACTCTCTGTCATTCTTCTCCTCAGATGGATTTGTGTTTGCTATGCAAATATCATAAATAACTTGTATGAAGTATAATGATACCCAAGCAGTCTGTGTTATTTTACATAGAACAACTCTCACGAGCATCATGTTGAAGTGTTATTTAGTATGTGTGTGCCTTCAAGTCATTGTTTATTCCTGGCAACTTCCTTGATGAGTTCCTGCAGTTTTCTTGACAAGATTTCAGAACTGATTTGCCATTGACTTCTTCCTAGAGCAGTGGTTCTCAACCTTTATAGTGCTGCAACCCCTTTAACACAATTCCCCATGATGTGGCGACCCCAACCGTAAAATTATTATTTTTTAGGCAGCGATCTCAGCGCGCCTCAGCAGCCGCAGAAGGGGGGGGAAAGCGGCAAACTGTTTTTTTGAATTTATCGCGCCTGAAGCCGTATTGGCTAGTGATCTGAACTGCTTGCGATTGCCTTGAGGACGGAGGCATTAAAGTGGAGACTCCTCCCCTATTAAGTTTATTGCGCCTGAAGCCAGATTAGGCTAGCGATTGGGAGTGATTGCAGCTGGCTTGAGAGGGAGACATCAGAGCAAAGATTTCTCTCTTTTTTAATTTATCGTGCCTGAAGCCGAATTCACAATTCTTCGACTCACAAGTATACTTCCCATATTTCTGATGGTCTTAGGCAACCCCTGGCAAATCATCATTCGACCCCCAATGGGGTCGCGACCCACAGGTTGAGAACTGCTGTCCTAGAGAATGTGTGGTGCAAGGCAGTGGTCAGATTCAGAAAATTTAACAACTGGTTCTCTGTCCTAATGACCAGCTGGGTAGGTGTGGCTCGGTGGTCATGTGACTGTGTGGCCGTGGCCAACTCAACGTCACTCATGTCAATGGGCGCTTCGCCTTAGCTGTTACAATGCAACAAGAGTTAACCAGAGAGGCAGTTTCTGTAAGCAGGGCAATAAAGATTAGGCTAGAAATAACACCAGAATGTTTCCTTCCTGCCTTCCTTACAGGATTAGCCCCATAAAAGTGGAGAAAAACAAAATATAATTTCTTCCAACAACTGATTCTCTGAACTGCTTAGAAAGTTAACAACCGGTTCTCCCGAATAGGTGTAAACTGGCTGAATCCCACCACTGGTGCAAGGTCACCCAGCTGGGTTAGTACTTAAGGTAAGTCTACAATTTATAGTCTCCCTGTTTCCTACCTGGTGCCTTAACTGCTACACCAAATTTTCTCTCTAAGTGTTCTTTAGAATTACAGAAAACATATAGAATGCAACGAATCAGTGAACACCTAGAAACAAACAAAGTAATAACCAAAAGCCAACATGGGTTTGTCAAAAACAGATCAAGCTAGACTAATCTTATTGCATTCTTTGACAAAGTGACAAAATTAGTGGACCAGAAGAATGCTGTTGATATAATTTACTTGGACTACAGTAAGGCATTTGATAAAGTAGACCATAACCTACTACTAGATAAAACAGAAAAATGTGGGTTAGACAGCATCACCACCAGATGGATTCATAACTGGTTGACCAAGTGCATTCAATGTATAGTCCTCAATGGAACTGCATCTACATGGAGGGAAGTGTGCAGTGGGGTACCCCAAGGCTCTGTTTTAGGCCCAGCACTCTTCAACATCTTCATCAATGATTTAGATGAGGGAATAAATGGGGAACTTATCAAATTTGCAGATGACACCAAGCTAGCAGGAATAGACAACACTCCAGAAGATAGGTTTAAGATACAGAAGGATCTTGACAGACTAGAACATTGGGCGTTATCTAACAAAATGAAATTCAATGGTGAAAAAAGTAAGGTTCTACATTTAGGCAAGAAAAACAACATGCACAAGTACAGTATATATGGTACCTCACTCAATAGCAGTAATTGTGAGAGGGATCTTGGAGTCCTAATGAACAACCATTTAAATATGAGCCAGGAGTGTACAGCAGCTGCCAAAAAGCCAACATTGTTCTAGGCTACATACAGAGAGATAGAATCAAGATCATGTGAAGAGTTAATACCACTTTATAATGCCTTGGTAAGGCCACACTTGAAATATTGCATCCAGTTTTGGTCACCATGATGTAAAAAAGATGTTGAGACTCTAGAAAGAGTGCAGAGAAGAGCAACAAAGATGATTATGGGTATGGAGACTAAAACATATAAAGAACCATTGCTGGAATTGGGTATGTCTAGTTTAATAAAAAGAAGGAGTAGAGGTGACATGACAGCAGTGTTCCAATATCTCAGGGCGGTCACAAAGAAGAAGGAGTCAGACTATTCTCCAAAGCACCTGAGGGCAGGACAAGAAGCAATGAATGGAAACTAATCAAGAAGAGAAGCAACCTAGAACTAAGGAGAAATTTCCTAATAGTTAGAACAATTAATCAGTGGAACAACTTGCCTGTAGAAGTTGTGAATGCTCCAACACTGGAATTTTTTAAGAAGAGATTAGATAACCATTTGTCTGAAGTGGTGTAAAGTTTCTTGCCTAGGCAGAGAGTTGGACTAGAAGACCTCCAAAGTCCCTCCCAAATGTGTTATTCTGTTAAGTAATAAACAATTACAGAACACAGCAAATTCTAAGTTGAATAGGCAACCCAGAAAGATGTTTTTATCCTTTCAGGTCAGATGTTAATTAAAATTAACAAATAAAAATGAAGGAAGTACACAAAAAATAATGGCTATCCAATCTTCTAAATATTTCAAACTCAAATGTGATTACCCTGACAGAAATAAAAATATAACACTCAGTACCATGGGTGGTTGTAAGAACAATCGACATACTGCAACACTTTTCATTTAAGACAATAAATCTGACTAATTAAAATTTATTTTATAGGGTAAAACTTTATCACAGAGGTAAAATCTTGTAAAATCTTCAGATCTGCTAAATAAAACAACTCTTTGGAATACTTATTAGCTACAATGCTAGAGTTGGTGTTTTTTTTTAAAAAAAACCAGATAGAATCCCAGCAAATACCATGGCAATGAAGCTATCTCCAATGTCTATATAATTCAAAAGGAGAAGAAAAATGTTTATTCTTTTAAAATATTTTGATTTAAGGCTCATTGACATCATTCCAAAACTTACAATGTTTCTGGAGATAAAAGATTTAAAACCTGTTTTAATTTTTTATGACATGTTTGTTGCTTCATTATGGTTTTCTGTCACCCAAGTAAAATCATGTTACATTAAATATGCAAATGTAAGCAATTTTATTGCCTTTCCCTAGGCAGCTTTGATGTTGTTTTATAATCTATATGCATTATTTTAGTACAATACTGTTAAATACTTTTAAAGATTTTGACATTGATTTATGAATGAAAATACGTTCAAGGGTCAACATATTAAAATACTTAAGAAACTATCACTCTTTCCAAGCCAAAATATTATTTTTCAATAATAACATTGAACAAGATATGTTTTGCATCATGGGGCATTATGACTTTTTTTTTCATTCTAAAACTCCCCAGGGAATTTTATTATCTTGTTTGGACTCTAAAAATATTCTAAATTCAGAAATGAGTTCAGATATTTTAAATACATAAATAATGTACTTTATCTTACAATATAGTCCTCCTTAAGAATAGCTCTGTGATGGAAATTATCTTCTTATCTATGTGAAAGACAACAATAATCTCTTCCACAGTTTTACTCATTGGCTTTCTGACAGAAATGTGGAAATGGACTTTTCAAAATCATCTTGCTTTATTGGAAATATGTTGTCCTATGCTTTCAATACCTCTCATGATACAAATTTAATTTACATATTTCCTTTGAATAAGCATAACATTCTATGTTGTTTCTTATATTGCTAGTCAAATCTCATTAAGCATGGACGAAATTAAAAAGAATAATAATGTAAGTAATATAATGTGACTAGAGGACTGATAAGATCAAAGAAAATTATCAAATACTAAAAACTATTTTCTTGTATTAGGAAGTGAAGTCAAATCTCACTTCCTTGTAGTTTCCTCCTAAAAGAATTCATGTCTAACAGCTTTCTGAAAAACATATAGGTTACTAAATTCTCTCTGATTGTTTCATCTACATGGGCAACCTTTTGCCACCAATTAACATTTTAGGAAATCTAAGTGGGAGAAGTGATGATGGAAAGAGATTGAGAACGTGCAATGTACATGAGTGTTGCATTTTTTTAAAAAAATGTTTTAAAATATGTTAAATGTATTTTAGATTTGGGTGTCCTTTATTTCAAAATGAGGGGAAATTGTGCCATCAGCTTTCAGTGACAGGCCTTTGGGGTTACTTACTAGATGCATTAATTACAATCAGAAGGTTACAATAAGGTGAATTGCACTATTCTTGCTACTGTGAACATGGAAAATGCGTAGGTTTTGCAAGGACCATTTGATACATTTTGAGGTAGTGATTGGAAAGAACTGTGATCTCACAAATCATTCCATACAACTTTCTGATCTGTGGATATACCTGATCTATTGCATGTATTTAAAAACTAAAATAAAATACTGAATGGAAACATTTAGTGCTAAATGAAAACATTTTTTAATAAAAGTATATATTCATAACTTTCCATTCAACTCTGTCCTCACTCTAAATCTTTTAGTATCTCAATAGAACAGTTTAAATAGGGGACAGGTCAAAATAAATATACTCTAATTAAGTCTTAAACAGTTTAAATCAGTTAAATTGACACCTTGAATTAAGATTTTGCTGAAAATTAAACAAGTCTAAAATAATAATAGCCTATTACTAATGTTCAAAAGAAATTCAGATTGATCAATTAAATTGTTTCTTTGTTTTAAACTAATCTCCTTTCTCAACCATAAACTTATTTTTGCCTCTTCTAAATATGTATATTGTAGATTTAGATTGGACCTTCAGGTGAAATAGACTTGCATAAAATTCTCATTTTTTTTCTTTCACCTTTAAAAAGAATGGATACAGCTCTTAAAATATTGATGTATTATACTGGAAGCATAGAATCCAGAACCAAGGAAGAAATTATTCCACTCTTCTCTTCTCTGATTAGGCTTAATTTGGAATACTGTACCTAGTCGTAGTCACCATAGTTCAAAAATGATGTCTTGTAATTAATTCAGGGGAGAGCTACCAATGGTTTAGAAACCAATCTCAATGTGAAACAGTTAAAAGAAACTGCCACTTAGCCTACAGAAAACAAAGAGAAAAAAGAATAAGAGATATGATATGATAGCACTTTTTCAAACATCTGAAAGGCTGCCACATGCCACAAAAGAAGAAGTAGCCTTATTTTCCTTTTTCCAGAAAATGAGACTAGAACCAATGAAATAAAATTACATGGAAGCTGGTTGAAGCTAGATATTAGAAAAAACTTCCTGATAATATAGCTCTCAGCTGCGGAACAGACTGCTACAGTGATGAGTTCTCCTTCATTGTAAGTTTTCAAACATTCAGAGATGCTATAGTGAATCCTGTGCTCAATAAGGGTTTCAACTAGATCAGGGGTATCAAACTTGCAGTGTCACATTGTTGTCACGTGACGTATTATGACATTTTTCCCCTTCGCTAAACTGGGGGTAGTCAAAACCAGTGTGTGGTGCATCCAGCCTGTAGCCTGCGAGTTTGATACTCTGAACTAGATGATCTGCAATTTATCTTCTAATTCTATAGTTCTGTGAGATGCAGAGTAAAGCTTGACATTTCTCAAAACAATGGCATTATACCTATAGATTTGTTGTAAACTCTGAGCTTGGAGGCTGTTCTCAGTGATGATCAGGCCAGAACATAATGTTTTCATTCTAGCTGAGAACAGACATTCTTTTAAATTTTTCTCTTATTATTTAGAAGTGTGGTCTAGTGGTTATTTATAATAGTTTATAACAATTTATAATAGTGATTATTTATATAGTGATATAAAGGTTTTATTATGGAATGCAGTGGCTAAAACACTGAGGTTGTCGATCGAAAGGTCGCCAGTTCAGCGATTTAAATCCCTAGTGCTGTATAACGGGGTGAGCTCCCGTTACTTGTCCCAGTTTCTGCCAACCTAGCAGTTCAAAAGCACGTAAAAAAATGTAAGTAGAAAAATAGGGACCACCTTGGATGGGAAGGTAACAGCATTCTGTGCGCCTTTTACATTTAGTCATGCCAGCCACATGACCACAGAGATGTCTTCGGACAGCACTGGCTCTTCGGCTTTGAAATGGAGATGAGCACTGCCCCCCCAGAGTTGGGAACAACTAGCATATATGTGCGAGAGGACACTTTACCTTTACCTTTATTGTTCGTTAGCTTTGTGTAGTAGCTATGGTACATGCCTAGAAACTAAGTGACTATGAGTTCTAGTCCCACTTCAGGCATGAAAGCCAACTGGATGACTTTTGGCCAGTCATTCTCTCTCTTTCATCAAGTGGTTTATTATTATAATTTACTTTATTCATTAAACATGAAACTCAGTCATCTGAACATTCAAAAATGCATCACAAATATTGACTGGTGCTAATGGTTGTGTTGTGGTCCGCCAGCAGCCTGCGGAGGTGGCAATGGCGTTGGATAACGATGAGGCTGAGGTAAGGCCAGGGCCATCGAGGAGCGTGGTGTGGACTTCAGAGCCTCCAGAGACTGATCCTAGTGAGGTAGAAGAATCTCACTAATGCATTCAAGAGAAGAGCTGCCAGAAGGCAAGAGCAGCTCAAGCAAAAAGGACAACTCAGGAGTAGAACCAAGAGATGATTAGTCCCTCCCATAAGGCTTAAAACAGACCAGCAGCAGTGTTTGGGCTTTGCTGGAAAACAATATTGGTAGCTTCCTCTTCAGCTTCATCTACATCTTGCATTTATTTTTGTGGCTTCTGAACATTTGCCAAGAAAGGCCTTTGGCAGTTTGCCTAATTGGACCAAGGTTTGCGATAGGACTGAGGAATTTGTGTTAGGAGGAATTTGTTTTAATTTGTGTTGAACAACGCTGGGAATAAAGTAATTCTCAGCTGTTCGAATAAAGTTTGTTTGTTCTTTTCATGGACTGAGTTTCCTACTACCTACTTGGGCCTGGGTCACAACAGGTTGATATGGGTTGCTGCCAGCATCCTAGGTATCAACCAAATACCTTCTTAAGATGTATAATGTTCCAAGTAACACAGTTTTTTGCAGTTCCTCTGGTATTATAGCAGGAAGCTACAATTTGTTGATATATCTTATAAAATTCCTGGACATGGTACCAAGTGCCCCAATGACAATTGATATCATTGTTATATGTTTCATCCATAGCCGTGTAGTTTTGATGGCCAGGTCATATATTTCATGATTTTTTCCAGTTCTTTTTCTTCGACTCTGGCATCTCCTGGTGTGCAATGTCAATAAATTGTATGTTTTGGTTTTCAACAATTGTTATATCTGGCGTGTGGTGTTCCAAGTGATGATCCGTCTTTATTTGAAAGTCCCACATAATCTTCACCGTCTC
This sequence comes from Ahaetulla prasina, assembly GCF_028640845.1. Classification (NCBI taxonomy): domain Eukaryota; kingdom Metazoa; phylum Chordata; class Lepidosauria; order Squamata; family Colubridae; genus Ahaetulla; species Ahaetulla prasina. Next base: position 33,975,095 of record NC_080543.1, on the reverse strand, counting down.
ATTTTCTATAACTTTTTCCACTTTATGTTCCCATGACTTTTTGTATACAGGTAAGTCGTATTTTTTACATAATGACCAGTGGTTAGTGGTTGTTGTTGTTGTTGTTGTTGTTGTTGTTGTTGTTGTTGTTGTTGTTGTTATTATTATTATTATTATTATTATTATTATTATTATTATTATTAATGAAACTCAGTCAACTGAACATTTAAAAATGTGTCACAAATATGATTGACAATATTATATTATAATCATAAAATAAATATGATGATAATTATTCCAACTTTTATTGTTTGATCCAAGTGTAAAATATGAAGGAAAATAGAAATATGAAATTAGGAGAAGAAAAACAGAAATATGGGAGGAGAAATATGAGGTACAAGGGAAAAAAAGAAAAAAAAAGCATTGACTTCCAACTCTTTTTAACACAGTAGAACATAATATTACAGCCTCAACTTTTTATTTTTACAGATTAGTATATACTAACATAACATAATAACAGAGTTGGAAGGGACCTTGGAGGTCTTCTAGTCCAACCCCCTGCCCAGGCAGGAAACCCTATACCATTTCAGACAAATGGCTATCCAACATTTTCTTAAAAATTTCCAGTGTTGGAGCATTCACAACTTCTGCAGGCAAGTTGTTCCACTTATTGATTGTTCTAACTGTCAGGAAATTTCTCCTTAGTTCTAAGTTGCTTCTCTCCTTGATTAGTTTCCACCCATTGCTTCTTGTTCTACCCTCAGGTGCTTTGGAGAATAGTTTGACTCCCTCTTCTTTGTGGCAGCCCCTGAGATATTGGAACACTGCTCCCCAATCATTTTTGTTGCTCTTCTCTGCACTCTTTCTAGTCATTTCTATAATCTAATCTAATCAGCAAAACCAGTCAGTGTTTTTTTTTCATCACAAGAACAAAATCCAGAAGTGATTTCAAAAATATAATTGAATATATTCTTCTCTTTGAATAAAGCAATCAGTTTAACTATTTCTGCTTTTTCTTCTTTACTGTGGAAATATGTATTTCTATTTGCACTTAATAATCTTTATAAACTATTACATTTATATTAACAAAATTCACTGTATTCTTTCAAATTTTTTGACCTTAAAGGAAAAATACTTTGTTTTCATCTGTTTTAAAACACTAAACTTTTCTTTAAAAACATTTCTAAGATGAAATAGTTCCAATATATCTTTTTTAACTTCCTCTTCTAAAGTTCACTTTCAGTTAGACCAATAAAGTTCCAATTATCTACAATTAATTCATTAAATTTAAATAATTCTTCCAAGTTACCCTTATAAAATAACATTTTTTTCTTAATTACATCCTTTTAAAAACTTTAAACTTTTCCTTAAGCTAAGGAATCTTTTCTTTAACTTTCTCTTAACATATATACTTTCAAATACACTTTCAGTAATATTTTACAAGCTTTAAGAATTACTTAAATATTAAATATCAAGGAAGAAAAATGCATTTTCATACCCACTTTACATTAAAACCTTCTTTCAATTAAAAATATCAGATGACTGATAAAAATCCATCCTAATGCCAATTGACTCATTCAGACACTCCTTGCAGCTTATCTTCATGAAATAAAATCTTTTTCTTCTCTGGAATATTTTTAAAGTAGTTATAAACTTCTCTTTTTCTCAAGGATTTTTCAACTTTTTTAGTGTTCATGAAGTAAATGTCCCACACGTGTTCTTTTGATAGTTTCAGGTATTCTTCAAACTTTTCTTTTAATCAAAGCCAACTATGATCTTATAGACACTGACCTCTCATCTCTTGACTGGCAAATTCTATACTCTAACTGTATCACTGCTGAAGACCACTATAGTGTTTTCCTGCTTGAAGTCAACAGAGTCATTAAACTATATGCACCACAAATCACCACCAAAATCAGGAAAAACCAATTACCCATATCAATAAAAAAGCTCCAATCCAAATAAAAAAATCCCTCTGGTGAAAAAACAAAACTGGCTATGTAGCTAACTTTAAAAACCGCTACAAAAATATATACCACCAAATAAGGATTGAAAGCACCAATTACCAAATCAAACAAGAAGAAGACCTTCTGCGCACAAAATCTAATCGTGCTTTCTATAAATTTGTAAACAACAAACTTAAAGACTCGAGATCCATCCGACCCCTAAAACAATCTAATGGTAAAGAATGCAATGATGAAACAGTTAAAGCAAACCTCTTTAACACATTCTTCGGCTCAGTCTTTGTTTACAGTAATGGCTCATACCCAACATTCCCCAGTCGTACCAATAATGATTACAACTATCTAACATAAATAGATTTCACAGAAGATAATGTTGAAAAGGCACTACGCAGACTGAAACCATCTCTATCTATTGGACCTGACGGTCTATGTGCATACTTCTTAAAAAAGCTTTCCACTGTTATAGCAGAACCCCTAAGCATAATCTTTGAAAAATCCTTCAGGACCAGCTCCCTTCCCAATCTATCGTCACTAGCCACGGTCATCCCTGTCTTCAAAAAAGGAGACCCCAGCCTAGTTGAAAATTACAGACCAATTTCTTTATGCTGCATCACCTGCAAAGTAATAGAATCAATCATCAACCAATCCATCAGCCTCCACCTACTCTCTAATAAACAATTTGGTTTCAGAAAAAAATTATCCTGTAATCTACTTCTCCACTGCAGAAACATATGGACTACAAATCTTGATCAGGGCAAAGCAATAGATGCAATTTACATAGATTTCTGTAAAGCCTTTGACTCAGTGGTACACGACAAACTTCTTCTAAAATTAAAATCCTACGGCATCTCCGGACCCCTCCATAATTGGATAACTTCGTTCCTGTCAAACAGGCAACAAGTGGTCAAAATAGGCAGTGCCCTATCAAATCCTGCTCCTGTCCCCCAAGGCAGCATTCTAGGACCAACACTCTTCATATTATACATAAATGACCTCTGTGACCATATTATAAGTAACTGTGTTCTCTTCGCTGATGATGTTAAACTATTTAACACTACCAAGAATGCTGCTACCCTTCAAAAAGACCTTGACTTTGGGTCGGAATGGTGAAAAATTTGACAACTCCAAATCTCAACCAACAAATGTTCTATCTTACATATTGGAAAACAGAATCAGAACACTAAATACAAGCTTGATGGACAGGACCTTTGTTATGTCTGCGCCCCCCGAGCTGGGCCCCCTGCCAGAAAGTGACTCGGAAAGTGAGGGGGAAGGGCCATCTGCACTTACCTCTGGACTTACCTCTGGAGCACCGGCTCCTCTGGCTCAGCTCCAGGAGCCAGAGGCAGGCCAGGTGGAGGAGATAACGAGGCCTCCGTCCCCTGACTCTCCCCCCCCCAGGCCATGCCTCCAGACCTGGCTGATGGCAATCAGGCCTGGCTGGATCCCAGGTTTCGGAGATACGAGAGGCGGCTACAATAAAGGAAGGGGTGGGGCAGGCCTAGAGAGTGCTGAGTCACAGAGCCACACCCTACAGAGTATAAAAACAGCCCTGGCTGCTCTTCTGCTCTGTGATGAGCAAAAATTGAGCTGAACTATTTGACTCGTGGAGGAGTGAGCTGAACTCTTTGATTCGTGGAGAATTGAACTGAACATTCAGCCTGGATTGCTGACTTCCTGGTTGCCCGGCAAACCCAAGATAAGGGAGACTTCGGCAGGCAGCTGCAGATTCCCTGCCAGGACTGATAGCAGCCGTGAACTCAATTACTGGCTCATTTAGCCAGCTCACATGGCTGAGGCCGGGAGGGGACAGAACAACCTTGTAGATTACCCTCACTCCATCAAAGACCTTGGCGTTTTCATATCAAATGATCTAAGTGCCAAAGCCCACTGCAACTATATCGCCAAAAAGGCATTAAGAGTTGTAAACCTAATCTTGCGTAGCTTCTTCTTCAGAAAGATTACACTACTAACCAGAGCATATAAAACATCTGCTAGACGAATTCTCGATTACAGCTCATCTGTCTGGTACCCACACTACATTTCGTACATTAATATGATTGAGCGTGTCCAGAGATATTTTACAAGAAGAGTCTTCCACTCCTCTGATCACAACAAAATACCTTATGCCACCAGACTTGAAATTCTGGATTTCGAAAATTTAGAACTATGCCGCCTTTGGCATGACCTGAGCATAACTCATAAAATCATCTGCTACAATGTCCTTCCTGTCGAAGACTACTTCAGCTTCAACCACAACAATATATGAGCACACAATAGATTCAAACTTAAAGTGAATCGCTCCAATCTTGATTGTAGAAAATATTAGCAGAGTTGTTAATGCCGGGAATGCACTACCTGACTCTGTAGTCTCATCCCCAAAACTTTAACCTAAGACTGTCTACTGTTGACCTCACCCCATTCCTAAGAGGTCTGTAAGGGGCGTGCATAAGAGCACCAGCGTGCCTACCGTTCCTGTCCTAATGTTCCCTTTGGTTGTATTCACTTTGTGTGGTTATTTTATGCTTATACTTACATATATTGTTGTGTTTGACAAAATAAATAAATTAAATTAAAAAAAATTGTATTGGAGGTTTATATTTATATGAACATAATAAAGATTGGTGTCAGGTGTATATTCAAAAATTGCAATTGACTCCTCTACATTGTCAGCTACTTATGAAATTGTCTCAGTGGTTTGGTAACTTTTTACACATATTTGCATCTCTGATGTAGTTGGAGTAGGTTTTGGATTTTTTTTTTTGGTCTATAAACTGTTTTATTTCATTAGAGGATTTTTCAAATACATCTCTAATAGTTTGCTCTTCCATCTTAACTTTCTCTTTAGTCAAAGAATAGCTTCTTTTGTAAGTCACTGAAGAATTGCTGGCCAATCAGGAATCATAAAAAGTTTTAATAGCAAAGCAGACCAAGCTACTAATAACTAAAAATAATAAACAAGAACCACAACTTTCTATCCTTATATTTCTTCATCATTTTTTTAAAAGATACTCTGCACTTCCTTATTTTAGCTTGCCTGAGCAGCTGCCTTCTTTATTGTTTAACAATGAGAAAACCTCCAAAATAGTGCAGATCTTAAAAAAGGCCATGGCTAAAGAGAGCCTCTCTTAGTTTAATAAAGGTTAATAGCCCTTAAAAATGATTAATAAATGAAAGGCAAAACTTACTGTCCATTTGAAAAATAAATTCCAAAATGGCTGCTTCTTCAACAACAAAGTGATTGCAGATCCCCCCCACCTGTCAGTATCCATGTGCTTTGAAGTACAGCTCCTGAAGCTACTTGCAGACTGTTGCTTTATGGAGGATCTTGTGGGATGATTATAGGACTTTCCTTAACCAAGGAGATTTATATAAACTAAAGCAGGGGTGTCAAACTCACATCATCACATTGTCATCACATGATGTATCACAACTTTTTCCCCATTTGCTAAAATTGGGGAGAGGATGGCCAGTGTGTGACACATCCGGCCACCAGGCCATATGTTTGACACCCCTGAACTAAAAAAATGCCACTTTCCTCTGTTGGTAAGTTGAAAAAGTGACAGCCAGGAAAAAAACCCTTCAGGGACCTTTCCCTGGATGTGTCATTCAGTTGGCCATTTTCACTGGAAATCTCTCCCTCATAGTTGTTGTGAATAAAAATAGAGAAGGAAGACATATTAGTTATATTCACTGCCTTGAGTTATTTGTATTGACGGTTGTTCCAAAACAATTTTGTCCATAAGAAAAATTCTCCAAATATTATCAAAAGAATTTGATAGATTCTGGGTTTATGAGTGAAGGAACCAGGATGGCCCAATAGTGAGACAAAATACTGAAATTGTATTCATTATATTGAATTCAATATACTGAATATACATCAAAATTTAGTATATTGAAATTTTATTCTAACGATCTCCTGGAACTAAGATTTGACAACCGTCTTACATCATTATGAACTAAAATTTTGTCTATTGGTTTTTAAATCAAATCATGCTTTATCATTTTCTGAAATTGTTCATTTACTGCAATATATCTCATTTCTCTTATTACAATGTAGCCACTTGCAACACATTCTTGCCTTCTTATTTTGAAATGTTTTAAAATCCTTTTTCCCTACAATTTATTTTCTCATCTGAAGAGAAAATGGCACCAGCTTTGAGAAATGAATGGGCCAAAAAAGACCAAAAAAAAAAAAAAATGTATAAGAGGGGAAAATCATTATAGGATGACTATTTGAATTTCATTTGAAAATAACTAGTACTTTATTCTCTGTACTATATAAGATGAGTATCTCAAGACACAAATTCTGTAAACAAGAATTTAATAGAAAAAACAATTTCTTTTAAATATATTTAAAATGTTAAATAATGGCAACTGAGAAGCAGGGCAAGTAAAGGATGTATCCAGCAACAGCACCACCTTACCACCTTTAAAGCACTCCATGGCTTAGGACCGGGTTATTTACGGGACCGCCTACTGCCGGCCTCTATCTCCCAACGTCCGGTGCGTTCCCACAGAGAGGGACTCCTCAGGGTGCCGTCGGCCAAACAATGTCGACTGGCGGCCCCCAGGGGGAGGGCCTTCTCTGTGGGGGCTCCTACCCTGTGGAACGAGCTTCCCCTCGGGCTTCGACAACTACCTGACCTTGGGACCTTTCGCCGCGAACTTAAAACTTATTTATTTCATATGGCTGGACTGGCCTGATTTTAAATCTTAAATTTTAATTGTGGGTTTTAAATTTTTGTAATTTTTATGGGGTATAATGGTATTTTAAATTTTCTGGCATCTTGAATCAGTTTTTTAAGGGTTGTTTTAATTGGTTGTTTGTTGTTGTTTGTATTTTATTGGCCTGTTCACTGCCCTGAGTCCTTCGGGAGAAGGGCGGTATACAAATTAAAATATTATTATTATTATTATTATTATTATTATTATTACCGTATATACTCGAGTATAAGCCGAGTTTTTCAGCACGTTTTTTGTGCTGGCGTCCTATATACTCGGGTCTATCTGACTTATCTCAGTTTTTTTTAAGCCTCGGCTTATACTCGGGTCTATCTGACTTATCTCGAGTTTTTTTCTTTTTCACATTTTACGGACGGGAAGCCCTGCGGTGCAGTGAGAGGCGGGCGGGGGCCGCCAGCCTTCTCAGCTGAGGAGGAGGGTTTCCCCAACGGTGGGTGCCTCATTCCACCCTCGGCATACTCGGGTCCCAGTTTACCCCAGTTTTTGGGGTAAAATTGGGGACCTCGGCTTATACTCGGATCGGCTTATATTCGAGTATATACGGTATTATTATTATTATTATTATTATTATTATTATTATTATTATTATTATTATTATTATTATTATTATTATTATATGAGTTCCATCTGGGTAATCTGATATTTATTTATTTATTTATTTTATTTTGTCACAACAATATATGTAGGTATCAAACAAAAAGATTATATAATATATAAACACATATATGAGTAAATATTAGGAGGTATAAGCATATATATATTTAGGAAGAAGAAAAGAAAAACAATAGGACAGGAACGGTAGGCACGTTTGTGCGCTTATGCACGCCCCTTGTGGTCCTCTTAGGAATGGGGTGAGGTCAATAGTAGAGAGTTTTTGGTTAAAGCTATTAGGATTATGGGAAGAGACAACAGAGTCAGGTAAAGTATTCCAAGCACTGATATCTCTGTGTGTCTGTCTGTCTGTGTGTGGGGGTGTCTGTGTGAAAAAAAATCCATCTTCATTGCAGAGCAACATAGCAAAATGAAAACATTTTGATTAAGCTAATGGCAAAGGGCACTCTTAAAGCTCTTAATATGCTGTTCATAATTGCTCAGTTACTTGCAAGGAAGGGGCTATCTGCAGGCATGCTCTCTTCTAAGGCATGGATATTGCTCTAATGAAAGAATCTGTATTCTTGATCATAATGTACCCAATTTCCCTCTTTTGAAGAGCATCAGTACCCTCTTTTCAAAAAGAGATGACTTTCGAAAAATGTATGCGTTTTTAAAAAATCTGTTCTCTATGCAGATCCCTTTCTAAAAATATTATTGTGGAGTAATAATATCAAGTTCTCTTCTGTTCTACAATGTTCTATGATGGACAAGAATTCTGTCTAAACTCTGTGGAAAATCATCTCTATTCTTTCAGTAGCAGCAGTCCCTGACTTTGTTCCTCTTTTCAGATACATTCTTCACTTATCCCTCTCAGAAGTCACCCCCTATCACTTGTCACCATGATGAGACACCATAGCAAGACAAGGGAGCTAGAGTGTTAATGCTAGCAATTTAAAAATAAACCATTTATTGGCATAGATTACCTATGGCTACCACTCATTGAAAATCTTGTTGAACATTCAAACGTGCTTATCCAAAAAGCAACTGACTTCCGTGGTTTTATTCCTTGAAAAAGTTTCGCTTCTATCCAAGAAGCTTCTTCAGTTCTCAGCTTGTTGGATGACAAGAAAAACCTTTTCAAGGGAAAAAAAACCCAAAAATTCAGTTGTCTTTTGGAAAAGCACCTTTCAGAACAATGATGACCTGGATGATTGAGCATCTCCATGGGTCAAATGATTATATCTGCATGTGCCCTTTATGCTAGTTTCATTTTCTTTTCATTTTTCTTTGTTCATTTTTCTTTGTTTTGTACTTAATAAAAGCAAAATAAATATTTGTATTCATTATATTGCCATAGATAACAATTTTCTGGTATCTCTTTTCTTGATCTCGTCTATCATTTCATGTTACCAAGAAAGATATTTCAACCCAAATCTCATTTATAGAGAACACTGCCTTACATTTAATATCTGCCTCTTCCATTCTCATCTTTTACTGGATTTTCAGTCTACAGGGAGCTCTTACATACAGTAATGGCTCATAATAATCTAGATGATACAAATTCATGTTTTCAGTATATATGAATATATCCACAAGAATTACAATTTTTAGCTAAAAATGGCAACTTTATGCCCAGTTCTCATTAACTTCCTTTGAAATATAACTTGTCCTTCTATGTGCCTCATCTTCCCATTTTTCCCATCCTCACCATACAAGACTAGATGGTAATCTCAAGAAATAATTGAATTTGATTTTACTTGGTAAGCTATGTTAAAGTAAGATTTGTACAGAATGATGCTGAATGAAAAGTTATAATTCTTTCATTACATCCTGAATAAACATGTGGCTGAATAGGAGAAAAAAAAACCCACCAAGCTGTTATAAATGTGAACATATTGTCATGTCATTAGAGGCAATGAAGTTGATCAAGAGTAGGTTTCAGAAAAAGATAAATCTGCAGAACAACCAAGCTATCATCTGCTCAAGTATTATAAAGACAGAAGGGAAAATGGAGGAAGGAGGTGGATATTCATCCATTATTCATCTTTGACCACCAGTCTTCAGTAAAAAGGGACAAGCAGCAATCAAATCAAAGCATGTGTGGCTTTCTAATATTTGACTGAGCAGGTTATATTATCATAAAGATTTATGTCCGGATTGAATTGGAAAAGGAGAAGAAGAAAGTGGGTTAAAAAGTAACTAATGGAGACAAAATATGGTTATATTATACTCAAATACTTCTGGAGTAGTGGCACCCAATTAGGATAATTTAGGGAGGCTTTATTTAATTCCCAGTTTAAGCTCAGCAGAGTGACCTTATCTACTTTTTTCTAATGCACATATTTAGTACAGAGCCATTGGGCTCTGGGATGAAAAATAGTTAAAAAATTCAGACTTGTCTAAATACAAGGATGAAGCAACCTTCCCAGCCAAAATATAAAATGGGCATTATACACCAAAGTTAATTGACCAAAATCAAATGCACTTTTTCAGTATCACAACAATTTGCCTCACAGGTAGAAGAAGGATAGATTAACATTCTTCAATCTGAGAAGAATTTAGAGACTTAATGTTGATAGTACCAGTAACCTGCCAAATAGAAAATAAAACAATCTGTAAGGATATATTTGCTATGTGTTGGGGAATAATTAAAGCTTAAGGCACAAATCAGGGTGTTGCTATAAATATGCAAACCACATGCTCAGATTTCTAGGCAGGTTTGGCTGATTCAGTTTTGGAGGTGATCAATTTATTGATAACATTTTCCTGTCTTTATGGGGATGATTGTATATGAAAACTTTTATGTTTCTGTAAATATATTTTTATAGAAATATATTTAAATAAATGGAGCATGTTAAAATTGCCTTTTGGCCTTTGTTCAGAATAACTGTCTCTATCTATGATATAAGATAGATAAAATAATATATATATATATATATATATATATATATATATATATATATATATATATATATATATATATATATATATATATATATATATATATATATATTGCAATAAATGTCTTCGCATTGTAAGATAAACAAGGACAAATAAAGTCACGATGAATAATTTGTTTACTCCTGGTTTTACTGAGAATAGATCAGAGTTGGCAAATTTGCAGATACGCTCATAACAAAGACTGATACATGGAGTTCTGTTTCTGAATTGTAACTAAATTTCTAATCTTCTTGATTGAAGCTAATGTAATTGTCATGTGTCCTGAAGAAAAACAAAATGAGCTATAAAGCTTTGTTACATTGAAAAACAACACCACTAGCTTTATCCAAAATCTAGTAATGCTAGATGATTCCGCTGGCAAAAAATAAAAAATCACAATCTGTTAGGATTGTTTTATAAGGTAAATGTTTTGCTTTACATTTTCTTAGATAGCTTTCACCTGGAGGAGGAGGAGGATACTTTTCAGAGTTGATGAAGAAAAAACAACTCTGCCATCTCAAAGACTCAATCAAAGGAGCACACACTTTTCTACATATTTTATCCAGCATGTTTAAATGATGAATAAATCAGATTTAACTAGTGCTCTCCATCTTGTGAGATATTTCCACTGTGGCTCCTTTTTTTATTCTAGCTCTTAATCTTGTTGAGATGGTTAGTTTAACGTACACATATATTTCTGGAAACTTAATCCATCAGTTCTGTTTTTAAGGAAGTGGACAATGAGAGATATAGAGAGGCCAGGGCGAACCTTAGAAGAGGTATTAAGATGGCAAAACAACAATATAAATACAAGGTGGAGAACCATCTAGCAGACAACAACCCGAAGCAAGTGTGGCAGGGACTGCAGCACATAAATAATTATAAGGGCAACACGAGGAACATGGTTAACGCTGATGCCTCGTTGGTAGAGGAATTTAACACCTTCTTCACCCACTATGAGATGAAAAGATCAGATCCCATAGCTGCTGCCCGCTGGCCTGCTGGCCTTCAGATTCTCAGCCACTCACTCTCTACAAACCCCCTTGAGAGCTGTATTGAAGGCTGTGAATCCTTGCAAAGCTGCTGGCCCAGATTGGGTGCTGGAGTAGTGGTAAAGAATTGTGCGGATCAATTAGCAGGGGTCATAACTAGGATCTTTAATATCTTCCTGAAATGGCCTGTGTTCCATCATGCTTAAAAGCAGCCACTATTGTCCCAGTCCCAAAGAAAACAGCAGTTAACTGCCTAAATGACTACAGACCTATCACATTAACATCTGTAGTGATGAAATGCTTCAAAAGATTAGTTTTCTTAGGACATGCCTCCCACTGGACTTTGACAAATATCAGTTTGCCTTCAGGGGGAATAGATTGACAGAAATAGCTACTGCTTTACGTTCTGTAGTGAGCCATCTGGAGAAACCCGGGAACTATGTCAGGATGCTTTTCATAGACTATAGTTCGGCCTTCAACACCATTCTGTCGAGCATCCTTATTGAAAAGCTGACTGACTTGGATTTTCCCTCTTTCATCTGTGACTGAATCAAAGACTTTCTGAGGGACCAGCCACAAACAGTGAGGGCTGGGTCTGTCATATCCACCCACCTGAAGCTTAGCACTGGCTCCCCACAGGGCTGTGTGCTCAGTCCCTACCTTTATTCACTGTACACACATGATTGTGTACCATCAGACCCATCTACTGAGATCATTAAGTTCACATATGACACCATTATACCGGGTCTTCTTATAGGTGGAGACAAAACAGCGTACAGGGGGAAGTTCAAAAACTTTCCATATGGTGCTTAAAAAACAATCTGTACCTGAACATCAGCAAGACCAAGGAGATGGTGTTGGACTTCCAGAAGAAGAGAGAGAAATCTGCCCCACTTTATATTGAGAGTTTCCTCCTTTAAATTCCTGGGAATCCATCTCAGTGAAGACCTCACCTGGAAAAACAACACGATCCAGGTGGCCAGGAAGGCCCAACAGAGATGCCATTTCCTTAGGATCTTGTGTAAAAACAGGGCGGAACAACAATTGATGACCTCCTTTTACTGGTCCACAATAGAAGGCATCCTCACTTATTGCATCACAGTATGGCATGCCGGTCTGAGAGCCGTGGATAGAAAAACATTACAGAGGGTGGTGAGCACAGCACAAAACATTGTGGGCTGTCTCCTGATACCACTAGATGAGATAGCGCTAGGGCTCGCTGCCTTAAAAGAGTGAGAAAAATTATCAGGGATGACTCTTACCCTGGTCATCACTTCTTTATCCTCCTACCATCGGGAAGGAGATATAGAAGTATAGCCAGCCGTACAAACAGGCTGAAGAACAATTTTTATCCATGGGCTGTCAGACTCCTGAATGAGAAACAACATCATAACTATGTAGTATGATGGACTGCAGGGCCGGTGTAATGTGTAACATGTTCACACTGGTGCAATAGGACTGGGTGTTTTGTTAATATGATTTATTGGGTTAGGGATTTTCTGCCTTCACTGTGAGTTGTATTGTGTTAGGGGGATGCACTGAGGAAGCTCAACCAATCTCATTGCACATATGTTGTGCACTGACAATAAAGATTTGAATTTGAATTGAATTCAAGATAATTTATTTTCTTGATACATAGCAGAATATGGTAAAATGCCAACATGGAAAAGCAATTTTTAAGTTCTAAAACCCCTGAAAAGTTTATGTCCAGTACTAATGCTAGGAAACAAATTTTAGCATCATATTCAAGAATTCCAAGGATGATAATTTGTCAGATATTTCCTAGATACTTTCCTAATAACACAACGGACTATAGAGATTTCAAAAATTGAATTATCTATTTTGTAGTTTGTATTCTGGTTTTCTCACAATAATCTAGCAGTAAGAAACTGTATTTATCTTATAAACTGATATCTGATTAGTGTTCAGATTCCAGAATTATAGGGTTATTTTATTAATCTAACATTATATGAAAAAATAAAGTTGTTCCAATTATACACCACACAACATTTTGTGTAAATTAATGGCTAAATAATATTAGTCATATTACCAGCCATGCAATCTAATCAGATTCAATAAAATCTATCTACAAATACAAATGTATAAATATTAATAATAATAAAAACATTTATGTTTCAGTTTATACAGAACCATCCAAAGTTTGCAGTGGAAGCTGATGTAATCTTACATATTGGAATATATTAATTTCTTACAAATTTAATATCCACATATGTAAATGTATTCTGATTATGGGTAAAAGTGTGCAATACTGTGTTAACCTTACTCTGATTAAAATTGGATAGGGTTTATAGAGCAATTACTCTAGGTAAGATTGCCAAAGAATAACAAATGATAGGAGAAATATTGTAATCTATTACTTTGCAGCATCTCACTTGAATTCTCTTTCAAATGATCTTTCTGAAACAGGGTCCAGAATCAGTCCCAGCTAGGTATAATAAACTTGGATTCCCATTGGTTCCATATTAATTGATCCTAGCTGCTTTCCTTTTCTAAGGAAAAGGAAATGGTTTCTTTAGAAAGCTCAAACTGCCCAAGGAGCTGCAGAGTTCTACAGAGGAATTATTGAGTCTGTCATCTGCACCTCTATAACTGTCTGGTTTGTTTCTGCAACCCAACAAGACAGACACAGACTTCAGAGGATAATTAGAACTACAGAAAAAATAATTGCTACCAACCTAGCAGGGCAGAAAATAACCTAATAACAGGGCAGAAAATAGGAAAATAGGGAAAAAAACCAAAACTATTTCTATTGGGCATTCTGGAAATGGAAAAAAAATATACAATATATCATATTACACATATTGACGGCATGCAGAATTGTGATAGCACAGAATTGGAAACATCCGGATATCCCACTATATCAAATCATAATTAAAATATATATGAATGTGCAGAAATGGATAGATTATCAATGGAAATGAAGGAGAGGGAAAATACTGAGTACTATTGAATATGGAATAGATGGTATTCCTGACTGGACAGTAAGCATAAAATTTAAGAGAGATTTTTATCATGAAACTGAATTCTGAATAGAGGTTAAGATAATTCAAATAAGAATGTTAGTTTAAGATAGAGATACTTAGAAGTAGAATCTGTATATACAGGTTAAATAGGATAGAGATACCGATGTAAGAAAAGTTGTTATGAGTAATGTAATTTTGATGCATTTGTCTTTGTTTTATATTTTTTTGTTTTTGTGTATTTTTTTTTTGTATTGTGTATTTTAACTTTTGGAAATTTAATAAAAAAAATTTAAGAAAAGAGTTGGTTAGTCCTTGCATTATTGCTGCTGTGATTTCTCGTTCTGACTTCTGCTTCTTGTCCTTGTACTTGCTACCACATTGCAAGAGCTGCATGGGTATTGTATACATGCATTATGCGTTATCTTATGGTATATAAACAAGTTTCTTCTATAAAGGAATCCTGCTGAATTGTTTACTTCTGTGCTGGTTGGATTGCTACCAAGTCTAACAGAAAGGATTAGCCTTCAGCCACAATAGGAATTGCACAACAAGCCCCTTCATTGCATCAGCACATTTCAACCAAACTTATTTCAGACAAACTCCTAGGATGGGAGTCTGACAGCAGCCAATATAATACATATTCTTGCACAGCAACAGGAAACTCAATGGCAAGGCCCAAGAGAGAGTATAAATAATCCTCACTCTCCAATCCATGTGGTCAGGAACCCAGATACATACATGCTTGGTGATTCTGCTTCATCATTAAACCATCTTTCTAATCACCCACATGGAACTGAACCAGATGGATATTTCTTCCAACACTGGAAGTAGTGGTGTAAAGCTTTCTCATCAACACTTGCTCAGAGTTTCTCAAAGATAGCACCAATTTTATTTTGATGCAAAGCCCATAAAAGATATAACATCATATATCATTATTAAAATTGTTGTTAAACTAAAGGGTGTGTGTGTGTGTGTGTGTGTGTGTGTGTGTTCTTCACAAGATTAAGTACACTTGCAGATGTGAACTCATATCTTCCACAGATTGATACATTCCCCAATCACTCAATACTATTGCAGTGTACATGCAATGCAATATAGTGGATAAGGACTTGAATTGAAACTAGGCAGAGCAGATTCTAATCTACCATTAGCCACATTAGTTTACTTAATGACTATTGGCTTGTCACTTTCTCTCAGCTCAACTTATCCTTTAAGGTTGTTATTGTTGGAAAATATAGGAAGGGAAGCACTTGAACTCCTAAATGAAAAGGCAGAATTTAAATCTAATATTAATAGCTAAGGCAAACAGGATTCATTATAATACATCCCAGATACTGAATGCTTAAAAATAATTAGAAACAGGAAATATGTCAAATGTTCTGGTATATTCTTATAATATCTTAAAATATTCTTACATCCTGCAGAGAAGCATGTTTTGAGAAACCAAATAAAAAATAGAATTTTTTGGGGGGGCGTGTGTGTGTGATAGAAATTTGAATTTACCTCAGAGAATGAAAGCACATCAATGAAAGGTGTGTCGCTGTGTCTATGTCTGTGTACAAACACATACATAATCTCACTGAAATTTCTAAAAATATTTTTTCAAATTTTGTAAATGTTATAATTACAAAAACTAATTTATAAATGTATAGAACTTTAGAAGATATATATTTTGACAGAGAAGGGAAAGATACACATTGAGTTCAAATCTTGTAGGAATAATGGTTATTGTACATAAATTGGGACATACTTTTGAATAAATATAGGATTTATTCCAGCAACACAATATATTTTGAAAGGTGTATTAATTTTTGAATTGTTTCAGATTATGCATAAATTTGGAAACAAAGCAATTGATGTATGACTGAAAATATGAAAGAATAAATATAGGTTGGTCCACTTTTTAGAATTATCTGTGCTATGTAATCTGGATTTCCAGTTTTTAATAATGACTGTAAAATATAACTTTGCCAAAGGTTACTGAACAAACTATAGCAAAATTGTGAGATAGTGGATATTGTGTTGCACTAGAACAGAGAAGCTCGGGTTCAGGTCTTTATCATTTATGAAAGTTGTATGAGATTGGCCAGTTAGTATGTTTATGTTTAATCTGTTATGTTATTATGTTATTATTTCAATCCCCCTGACATTGTTGTAAGATAAAATTGAAGGGATGAATCCTAAGCATGAGAACCTTATCGAAAGTTTAATTAAAAAATAACAAAAATGTTCATTTCCTCCCCCCCTTGCTTTAAAGAATAATAAATACATGAATTGCTGAAAATTACAGGATGTGAATTTAGATTTGGTATATGCTAGTTATTTGCTTTTTTCTTTTGTTACAGTTTGATTTTATATATATATATATATATATATATATATATATATATATATATATATATATATATATATATATATATATATATATATATATATATATATATATATATATATATATATATATATATATATATATATATATATATATATATATATTTTATATATTTTATATTTTATATATATATATCGGGTTTTCTCCGTGTAAGATTGGAAGTGTCTTGGCGACGTTTCGAAGTCTCATTCGTCATCTTCAGGTTTCAGCTTCGTGCTTCTGGGAGCAATGTGTGATCGCAGCTGTTTCTTCCTTTTAACTGCTAGTGGGGGTTTGAACTGATTGGGTGGGAGCTTGGCTGTGCTCTGATTGGATGGGGGTTTTTCTGTGCTCTGATTGGCTGGGGGTGTGTCCTGTGTTGGTGGGGGCTTGGTTGTGCTCAGTCTGGTCTGTGTTGCAGGGGGATTTGAGCTGGTGAGCTGCATAGCTGTTGTTTGGCTTTGTGGTCGTGCTACATCTTCATAGTGGGTGTCAGTCTGCTGCATGAATGGATTGGAGGGGTTTGAAATGGCTAATGTTGCAGCTGCGGTCTGGCTTCTGGTCCTTGGTCGTGCTTCATGATCAGTGTGGGTTTGGGTCTGCTTTCTGGGTGGATGTGCGGTGGTGACATCCTGTGTGGACCTTGTGAGTGTGGGTCTGGTGTCATTCCTCGTGTTAGGGACTCGTTTGTCAATAAGGGCGGGTTTCCAAATGGCTGGTAGGCGGGAGGTGTCATCTCGTTTGTTCATGCTGTGTGGGCGTGTTTCTATCTCAATGGCTTCTCTGATTATTCTGTTGGTAAAGTGTTCAGTTTTGGCGATAGTTCTGGTCTTTTTAAAGTCAATATCATGTCCTGTGACTTTAAAGTGTTGGACCAGGGAAGAAGTTGGTTCCTCTTTTTTGAATGAGTTCTTGTGTTCTTCAATGCGTGCACTTATTCTTCTGTTGGTTTGTCCAATGTATGTGGTGGGGCAGGCGGTGCATGGGATTTCATATACTCCTTGATTTTCTAACTCAATTTTGTCTTTGGGGTTTCTTAGGATGGTGGATATTTTTCTGTTTGTGCAGCATTTCACACATTGCTCCCATTGCAGTCACATATTGCTCCCAGAAGCACGAAGCTGAAGCCTGAAGATGACGAATGAGACTTCGTCGAAACGTCGCCAAGACACTTCCAATTTTACGTGGGAGAAAACCCGAATAACCAAAGACCTACATACAAACACCCGCGAAAACCTCAGAAAACAAATGTGTATATATATATATATACACACAATATGTGATATATATATATATCACACAAAAAGATTCCTCCTAGATCAAATCAACAAAGATCTCCTCACACTTCACCTCAAACTCAGCAACAAGATCCACCCTGCACTTTGGGACAAATCCAAACAACTCGCCGTCTGGAGAGCCGAAACACAGACCACCCTCAAGACGGACACACACACCAACAAACTCCGAAGACTACAAGAACGCCAGAAACAAACCCCTCCACCCTCACAGCCACACATGAAACAAACAGTGCATAACATCTCAGATAGGATCCTCACCAAAGCTGAAACCGATGTCCTTTCCAAAGGATTCAACTTTGCAGTCACTCCCAAATACATCCCCACTGAGACCATTATATGCGGAGTTGAAACCAGCCTGACCAAAATCAACCCCGATGACGCTAACAAAATCAGACTCGAAATCACCAACATTCTCTGCAGCAGCAAGCCACCCAAAAGCAACTTACCCAAAGAGGAACAGACAGCACTACTTAACCTGAAAAAGACACCAGCATAATAATCCTACCAGCAGACAAGGGAACGCCACGGTGGTTATGAACACATCTGACTACCAAACCAAATTAACCAACCTACTCCAAGACCCTGCATACAAGCCCTAAAACAGACCCCACCACCTACCTAGAAAAACCACTAGATCCAAAATAAAAGCCTCCCCATCAGCGAAGAAATCCAACAAAGAATCATTCCCAGAGAGAAATCATCCAGATGCCCTAAGCTCTACGGCCTCCCAAGATACACAAAGAAGGAACCCCCACTCAGACCCATAGTCAGCTCCATAGGCTCACCTCTACAAAACCTAGCCAAATTTCTCGCCAAACAACTACAGCCCTATGCAGAATCCATCGCCTCACACGTAAAAACTCATTCCAGTTCATAGAGATCATAAAGAAACAAAACTTACAGCCCAGCGACCTACTCGTGAGCTTTGATGTCATATCCTCTTCACCCAAGTGCCAATCAAAGAAGCCTTGACAGCTATCCAAAACAAATATAACCCCCAAGCACATCCTAGATCTGACCAACCACTGCCTATCCAACACATACTTCATCTATAACGGACAAAAATACAAACAAATAGAAGGCGCACCCATGGGATCACCCTCTCACCTGTCATTGCCAACCTCTACATGGAACACTTTGAAACCCAAGCACTAGAAAAATCTGATCACAAACCCAAACTCTGGCTCAGATACGTGAGCGACACCTTCATAATCTGGCCACACGGGAAAGAAAAACTTGAAAACTTCCTCACACACCTCAATAGCCTACACCCCAAAATACAGTTCACCATGGAAACAGAAGTTAACAACCAACTTCCTTCCTAGATGTCTTAGTCTACAAGAAACCCAATGGCTCCCTAGGACACACCATCTACCAGAAGAAAACACACACAAACCGCTATCTGCATGCACTCTCACACCACCACCCAGCACAGATCAACTCCGTAGCCAAGACACTCATCTCTAGAACAAAATGCTTAGCTGACGAACAACACCTAAAACCGAACTACACACTCTCACAAACGTACTAACATCCAATGGATTCCAGAGAAATAAGATTACCAAACTAATCCAAAAGAACCCCCACTAAAACCCAAGACAGAGAGCAAGAAAATGGCACAGCCCTCCTCCCATATATAAAAGGCACCACAGACAGAATCAGCAAGATCCTCCACAAACATAACATCAAGACAGCATTCTGCACAAACCAAAAATATCCACCATCCTAAGAAACCCCAAAGACAAAATTGAGTTAGAAAATCAAGGGTATATGAAATCCCATGCACCGCCTGCCCCACCACATACATTGGACAAACCAACAGAAGAATAAGTGCACGCATTGAAGAACACAAGAACTCATTCAAAAAGAGGAACCAACTTCTTCCTGGTCCAACACTTTAAAGTCACAGGACACGATATTGACTTTAAAAGACCAGAACTATCGCCAAAACTGAACACTTTAACAACAGAATAATCAGAGAAGCCATCGAGATAGAAAACGCCCACACAGCATGAACAAGCGAGATGATACCTCCGCCTACCAGCCATTTGGAAACCTGCCCTTATTGACAAACGTGTCCCTAACACGAGGAATGACACCAGACCCACACTCACGAGGTCCACACAGGATGTCACCACCACATCCACCCAGAAGCACACCCAAACCCACACTGATCAGGAAGCACGACCAAGGACCAGAAGCCAGACCGCAGCTGCAACATTAGCCATTTCAAACCCCTCCAATCCATACATGCAGCAGACTGACGCCCACTACGAAGTAGTAGCACGACCACGAACACGAAGCCAAACAGCAGCAGTGCAGCTCACCAGCTCAAATCCCCCTGCAACTCAGGCTAATTTCGGCACAACCAAGCCCCCACCAAACAGGACACCCCCAGCCAATCAGAGCACAAAAAAACCCCCATCCAATCAGAGCACAGCCAAGCTCCCACCCAATCAGTTCAAACCCCCCTAGCAGTTAAAAAGGAAGAAACAGCTGCAATCACACATTGCTCCCAGAAGCACGAAGCTGAAGCCTGAAGATGACGAATGAGACTTCGTCGAAACGTCGCCAAGACACTTCCAATTTTACACAGGAGAAAACCCGAATAACCAAAGACCTACATACAAACACCCGCGAAAACCTCACAAAAGAAATGTGTGTGTATATATATATATATATATATATATAAATATATATATATATATATATATATATATATATATATATATAGTTGAACTTGTATTTCAATTTCTTTCTCTTTATTTTCACAAATTACCTTTTAAGAAAATGCAATGTATATCCACATCTTATTCAGAAAGTGTCATTTAAATGGCACTTCTAAATCCTGCTAGTTTTATTCATTTAATTGTCTCCTAGATCTTAATTAACTGGCCTTTGTTGTAGGTTCCGTGTGTGCTTTCACAAATGTCAGTCTAGAAGATGGTAATAAATATAAAATAGATGCATAATTTCCCTGTGTTGTTTTGTATTTTATATAATTCAATCAGTAAATTAAGATTAATGCAATTCTAACATCTCATTGATTGTTGTAGATTCCTCACTCCCTTAATACAATCAGTATTAAACATACACAAATATCTTTAGCATTATTATAGTTCAGATTTGTGTCATCCCTTAAAAAAACAATTTCTATCAAATTTCAATAAAGTAAGTTTTTTGCAATCTTTTATAAAGAATGATTTCCAAATTTTACCCAGCTACTTGTAATTCAAGCATCCCTTTTATTTGAGCATATTTTGATAGCTGCCTTTTCTCAGTGTGTTAGACAAAATCTCTGATAATTCTATCAGCACTGTCGTCCTTGAAAAAGGATGGAAAGCACTGATTTAAACCAGCTGGAAACTATCAAAAGGAAAATTAGCAGGGTTGTTGTTTTTTTTTAGATTTTCTTCTATGTTTAAAAATGTTTTTAATACTCTCCTTCTCCACTTTTTTTGCAGATAATATAACTATTTTTCTGCTTTCCAACTTAAACCATTTTTTCCCTTATTGCTGATTAATGTTTAAAACAGCTTGTCAAATCACAAAGATATAAATCATGATGTCTATGGTATTTATTTGTATCAGTATTTATGCATACTAAATAATAAATTAATGCTTGCTAATAATTAATAAATTAATACCTGTTAAATCAAAAGGTATATTTGTTTTCTGGAAAAAGTCATTCATTTTTCTTTTTCCACTTTAATAATTATATAAGGAAGCTGCTATGTAATTGTTCAGCTGACACTTAAAATACGTCATTGTTGTCAGCAAGCAAATGAAATCACAATTCAAAAGTATATGCACAATAATACAGTTGGATACTTAGCATTCTGGAATTTCCTATTTTCCAAGCTATCATATAGCATTTTTTTCAGCTTTTTATTATCCTAAATAAATTTTGACAGCACAGTTTGTCTTTTGCAGAGGTTATCCAATCCTACAGTTGTATATTCTGTAATTCCAGCAAGACTTATAGTAGATGCTGAATGCTAGTACATGTTTTCAAAAAATAATTTCAAAAGAAGAGCATTGATCTTTGCTGATCTTTCATTTTGCACAGCCTATCAATGTGTTTTAAATGCACAAAGCAAAAAGAAATACATAGTAAGTCTTAAAAAAGCTAGAATAGGCACACCATTACATCCTAGATCTGAAAAAAAGCTCATCTCTTTCAAACACCCATTCCCTCTTACTGTGTACAGAAGAGCAATAAAGGAAAGAAAAGGAAGGATATACAAACACAATATAATACAATCCTTCCTCCACAATGGAAAATGTGTCCTATCTAATTCTATACAATTAAGTTTTCTTGCATATTTTCTCCAATTTTATAAAAGAAAAAAATACCCCCCAAAATACCCGTCTCCTCAAAGACAGCATATATAGAACAGTGATGGCTAACCTTTTTGCCATTGCATGCCAGGAAGGAGGGTCAGTGGGGGTCACGGATGCTCACAGCCATAATTCTATGCATCCCACCCCCATGCATGTGTCCCCCCTCCACTCCCTCCATTCCTGGCACGCGATGGCCTGGTAGGCCTGTTTTTCTCTCTCACTAGGCTCCAGAGCCTTTCTAGGAGTCTGAGGAGGGTGAAAACAGCCTTCCCCACTCCCCCGGAGGTCCTCTGGAAGCCAGAAATGGCCCATTTGCCAACGTCCAGTTATCAAATGCCTTAGTGAAGTCCAAGTAAATTATATCAACAGCATTCCTCTGTCTAATTTTGTCACTGTCAAAGAATGCAATAAAGTTAATCTGGCATGAACTGTTTTTGACAAACCCATGTTGGCTTTTGGTTATTACTTTGTTTTCTTCTAGGTGATTGCTGATTCGTTGCTTGATTATATAGATTTGTATTTCTCTTGCCAAGAAAGACTTCTAACACATAAAATAAAAAATCCATGTCACACAATCAGCATGATCAATCATAAATCTAGGGAGAGATGATAAAACTGGAGAACTGCTAATCTGCATAACCTGGCTATCTAAAATGTCTATGTTGTGTTACCTGTTGTAATAGTGGAACCACTCAGGCTCTTTTTTGAGAGAAGATAAAGGAACTGAATATTTTTGTTTCTACAGATGCCTTATTGAGATATCTCTTATGATTGGGAGTGGGGGAAAAGGAAGTTTAACTGCAAGACACAGATTATCATCTAGCAAATAAGCTACACCCATGAGCTCCAGAACAGTTGTTAAAGTCAAGGTTTTTGCTATAATTTGTAAGTACCGAAGGACCATTTTATATCCTATGAAATAAGGAAAACAAACATCTTTTAACTGATAGATTACTTTCAATTTACCCCCTAGTCTTTGTAATATATGAGTGGGCATTTATAAACATTAGGTTTTTACTTGCTTGTAATGCACACATCCAAACATTTGCATGAAAATTTAATATTTTTACAGAATTGTTTTATGATAAGAAGTACCTTGTATCTCTGAGAACAAAAGAATATAGATGTTTAATATAAATGTTTATTTATGCTCCTCCTGCTACCTGAAGTTAATCACTGAAGCAGGGGACTTCAATATACGATGAAATGATTAAAAGATAAAGTTAAAAAGATTGCCGTCTTTGCAATTCATTTCATGTTTTTAAGAGTTTGTACAAATAAAAGCTTCCAAAGATACAGCTATTCACCAATCTTGTAATGCTCGTTATTCTGAGTAATTCTTACTCACCTTTCCCTCTCCCCCCCCAAAAAAAACTTGCCAACAAGGCAAATCAAGTGAAGATTTTTTTCTGACTTTCTGAAACAATTATCCTTCTCTGATAAAAAGAAAACAGTTCCTTATGTTGCCTAGGAAACAGCACACACCGTTCCTATCAGAAACAAAGCACAGAAGTTACTCTAACCCAGTTATTCCTTTATATAAATACAACAGCCTCCAACTTTCCTGGTTAGGAGAAAAAAAATTCTCAACATCTTGCATCTTTTCTGTGCATAAGGGTAGTGGCACCTCTAATATAAGGTGGACTCCTGAATAAGGTTCCACAGCCTTTAAGTCAAAAGGAGAAAGGCTTTTGTATGCTCAGCTATAAGTAGATAATGCGTCATACAGTCATGCACATGGATTGGGATAGAAGAAAGATGCTCAGATTGCTATACTGTATAGCTCATCTGTTCTACTGTCCCTTTTACTGAAACAAAATTTTGCCATGACAGATTTGTATCCATATCTTGATTGGAATATCCTGATACAAAATTGTTAATCCATTTATTTCCTTTGGTCAGAAAAATCAGTCTATGTCTAGGAAGTGAGACAAGTGAGATTGTCTCTCTGAGACAATCCCATATTGCAGTGAGTGTGCAAAGTGCTCTTAGATCTTTCTATGAAACATTTATCCATCCAATTCATTAATCAAATTCCCAAAAGTTGAGTAGAATAATTTATGAAAACAGCATTTTCAACAACCCACCCAGGCACATTCCAATGCGCTGGAGTTAACATCACAAAAAGAATTGAAATTTGTAATACTGTTTTGGTTTTCTTGGAGATTATTTTGTTAACAAGATTGTTTCCTGATTGCTTATTTGTACCCTATCATTAAGTGTTGTACCTTTGAATTCCTGATGATCTTTTCTTTTATGTACACTGAGAGCATATGCACCAAGACAAATTCCTTGTGTATCTAATCACACTTGGCCAATAAAAAAATCTATTCTATTCTATCAAAGTAGGAAGCAAAAAGCAATAGCACTTAGATTTATATACCACTTTATAGTGCTTTATAGCCCTCTCTATTTACAGAATCAACATATTTTCCCCAACCTCAGAAGGATGGAAGGCTGAGTCAATCTTGAGCCTGGTGAAATTTGAATTGCCAAATTGCAGGCAGCTGGTAGTCAGCAGAAGTAGGCTGCAGTACTGCACTCTAACTACTGCACCACTGTGGCTCAAGCAAAATTAAGGAAGGTTAATTCATTATTATTATTATTTTCAAATGACTAAACAAAGTCAAATCAGAAAAATGTCAATTCTGTTCTTTAATCTGAGTCTAAATATGTTCATATATGGAGCCTAGTCAGCTGTTCTCTATAATGAGTGAAGGAAGGCTTGAACTGTATAGCCAAATTTCAATTCTTACTTTAAGACTTTTTTTTTCATAGTTACTGAATCAGAACCACAGACCTGTTTCTTTTAATGTCTTTTTTGTTCAAAACACTCAATAATCAGGCAACAGTTATTTTTTTCTTCAGTTTCTGAGGCTCTATTTAATGGCATGTGCAATACATATATTATTATTTGCTTTTCATAAACATTTGTGTAAATGCTATTTAAATACTGTGGAACAGAACTGAGAACAAACTTTAATTACTGTATGGATTGACTAGAGATGCTTCGTTGATGAGATCAGCTTTAATTAGCTGGCTAAGTTAGAAGATATATTCATTTCCCTTTTTTTAGTACTAGTAATAAAAAGTAAAATACTGAATATAAGATCATTTGTATTGAGCAATTAAGGTAATTAAGCCCTGAATATCTAGTTTAGTGGCTAAGACTGGGATCCAGTGTATGAAGGGACCCGTTTACTAATTACTAGTTATAGATGTTATATTTCTTTGGCTGCTATGTATTTTTTGTATTTGTTGTACTTGGTTGTTTTGTTTTGTTTTTAGTTTGATATTCTTTGTCATTCACTCACTTGTTGAGCTGGATAGCTACTGTATATAAACCAATTAAAGAAATAGATTTTAAAAAAACCAAATCCTTTCAGTCAACTTTATTTTTCCTTGTACAATTTAGTAGCTTTGCAAAAGAGGACATGGGTTGTTCTGCATTTGAATTACAGATCACATGGCCCATTCATTTAGGAATTTGACCTTACTGAACTCTTCTATTATGACCCCCAAGTTATAATGAACTATTGTAACTTTACAACTTTACATAACTTCTGTGTTCATGATGTGCCATAAACATTTGTAAGTGGCATTTTTTAAAAGCACTGGAATATTTCTTTAAAAGAGCCCCATTTATAGCAGACTAAGAAAAAATAAACCTTATTTACCCAAGATTGTATTTTCTTCTCTCCCATTCCACTCATGCTTTTAAATCACTGCTGCTATTTCAGTGTTCGAAAGGTACAGAATTCCTGAGCACTTTTCTGTGTAGCAGTGTTTTTAAACCATTTTGTCTACTTAAGCAATGAGGAAAATGGCAATTGGAAAAATAAAAGCATGAATTCTTGCAGCATGAAGCCTTTTAACTCAAATGGGATTTTTAGAAGCTGAGTAGTAAACATAGAAAACAAATGTAGAAGTAAAATGTTATTAAAAGACAAACATGCAAATAGCTTTCTACCACTTACCAAATTTAGAAAATTATTATCTTCTTTTAAAACTCCTGAATCTTCTGAAACTAAAGACACTAGAACTAAGCATGTATTTATCTGAATGTATCAAGTGCCCCATTAACTCAAGCCCTATTGTGATAACAACTGCCCTGGAGATATAAAAGGAATGAAGGGGGAAAAATTACACCAATTGACCTCTTCCTTATTGATATGGTGCTCTGAAAATCTGGAATTATCTTTCAGTACAAGGTATCCATTAGTAGGCGTACATTCATATTCAGACACATGCAAACATAAATGTTAACATTAATTTGTGATCAAACTCAAAGGAACACATATAATACTGAAGCAATATTGTCGAGTTATTTAAAGTTATGGTGATAGATAGATAGATAGATAGATAGATAGATAGATAGATAGATAGATAGATAGATAGATAGATAGAATTGAATTAAATATGCTAATGTATTTATTACATTACAATACTACTATTTCCTAATATATTCATTATCCTGTGTAAATGAAATTAAAATCAAATATATAATTCATTTAAAATTTGATATAGTCATAGCTCTATAATTCACTTCTAAAAATGAGTTTCCTCCAAAATTGTGACATTTTACTTTTGAAAACTTTTAAATGGAAATCTTGCTTCTAGACTTTTTCTCCCCACTAGCTCTATTCTCTTCATTTTGAATGACTGATAGCTAGCTTTCTTTTTGTGAAGTAGCAATGAGTGTTTTTCCATTTCTTTATTAGACATCTTTTACAGGGGTGAAATCTAAAAATTTCCCCTACCGGTTCTTTGGGCATGGCTTAATTGGTGGGCATGGCTTGGTGATCAGGTGACCAGGTGGATATGGCCAATAACAATAAATAATAAAAATAATAAACAAAGTACACAAAACATTAAGAGGTACCAAAAACCAACTTTCACACTTTACACACACAGAACACAACTGACTCATACACACTGTAAAAGCAGCTGTACTTCACCCAAAATGGCCCCTGCAACAAGCAGGAACCTCACACAGCCATAAAAAGCTCAAAAACCAACTTTCACACTTTACACACACACACGACACAACACAACTCTCTCTTTCACACATACACACACACACACACACAAAAATGCCACATACAGCTTTGTGAGATTTGTGTGTTTGTGTTAGTTAGAGTGAAACACTACAGAAACACACCAAATCCCAGAAAGCTGCACAAATATTTTGTTTTATTATTTTATTTTATTTATATTTTTTAGATAAATGCAGCTAAATTTAAAACTTCCTTAACTTTAAATTGCTATCTAAAAAAAATCCTTAAAAAAACCGCAATTAACTATTTTTTAAAGCTCCCCTCCCCACCAGTTACTTATCCAATTGGAGGCAGGTAGATTGAGTTGCTCACCGATGAGATGGATTGCAGGCAGACAGATTCAGTTACTAGCTGATGCAATTGATTGCAGCAGCCAAAGCAAGGCTTTGAGAGCCCGAAAGAAGTAGCAATTAGGTAAGTGGGGACTGGGTGATTGCATGGGCATGGGTGGGGGCTGTTTTAAGAGGTTGTAAAAAATGATTTTAAAAGCCTGTGATGATCAGGCAACTCAGCTGGGATCGCCAGAGGAACCTTTTAAAAGCTTTTTTTACAACCTCTTCGCCCAAAGAGGTGTTTAAAAAAGCTTTTAAAGGGTTCTGACAATCCCAGCTGAGCTACTGGATCATCAAAGGCTTTTTTTTTTTTAACTTTTAAAAGCATTTTTTCTGCCAAAGAAAAAATGCTTTTAAAAGTAAAAAAAACCAAAACAACTCTGATGATTGCGCTGGGGCAGGGGGCGGGGCCAGGGATTTTTGCTACCGGTTCTCCGAACCATCTGCCACCATTTCTACCAGATTGGGTGACCCAGTCCAAATCGGGAGCATTTTACCCCTGATCTTTTACCACTTTGTATCATCCCTCCCTGAAGATCTCTTCTGAAAAGATTCATAGAGAAAATTATGTCATGATGTCTTATTGAGAGTTTGACTGAAGAATAGGAAGCTATGGAAGGAATGCTGGCTGTCAGATACATATACATTTCTGATACCTTATGAAGATTTCTTCATCCTATTCATGTCAGATGTGAACAATCAGAGCACAGTAGCACAGAAGCTACTTTATTGCTTGATGCCTATTTCACAGTAATCTTCACTGACTGGCAGGGTGCCACTGGGAAGATTACATAAGGTTCAACAACATTCAAGGGGGGGGGGTGGATTTTGTGTCTACATAATGATTTCAGACTGATCCATTGCTTGACTCTTCCTGACTGGAACAGTTTCTCTCCCACAATTCATGGGATTTCATTTAAATATTCTACTTTGGGGAAAAATAAAAATT
This sequence comes from Ahaetulla prasina, assembly GCF_028640845.1. Taxonomy (NCBI): domain Eukaryota; kingdom Metazoa; phylum Chordata; class Lepidosauria; order Squamata; family Colubridae; genus Ahaetulla; species Ahaetulla prasina. The sequence goes on along the minus strand of NC_080543.1, from coordinate 33,946,545 downwards.
GAAAGCAATTTCCATTAAACTGAAGAATGTGGGACAATCTTCTGAATAGATTCTCTTCATTTTTATCATTATCTTCAAGGACACATTGTACCTTAGCCCTATTAATAGTCTTAATTATTGAATAAATACATATAGGCATTATCTCTCATCTCCCTTGTTAAGTATGTGGGAAAAGCTAAAAACTTCTCCAGAAAGATTTGCTGGCCAAATTCTTTTTCCCCCTGCAGCAGAATAAAATACTGGCAAGCTAAGAGGTTACATGATCTAGTGGCTGAGAAGAGGGAAGTATGAATGTCAATAAATCAGAGTGCTGTATGATCACCATGGCAACTTGAGCTGAAAGAGTCTCTTACAAGTGGTGAGTAGAGAAAATGTAAATAGTGAGCAGGTTGCTTTCCTGATTGTTTAACATTACATCTACAACTGTTTATAATTTCAAACCAGGAATGTTAAAAGGGTCCTTAAGAATCAATGAAAACTTCCTAGTTGTCTTCACTATTTATTCCTGGATGTAGATTCTAAATGCTCTCAAATCCTGAGTATGGTTTGAAGGCATAGCTATTCAACCTGGATTCTGCAAGAATGCAGCAACATGAACAACTTCAGTGTTTATAAATTTTCTTTTCTGTTACTATGTTTTGGAGAAAATTATTTCATTATGTTACATATACATATGTATATACATACATGCATACATATATATATTTCCCTTTCCCGTTACTCTTTTATAAGATCAAAGTTATTTGCAATCAAGAATAAGGCTGCAGACACATATAACTATGAAACAATTGACAGGTCTGCCATATCTGGGTGATCATTAACAAAAAAGCGACTGAGTCTCTAGCAGATTTGTTTTTCTGGTATGAAGTTAGTTTTGACATTGATACATATTGCCCTAAGTTTTCCTTTTCTTCTATGGAAGGAATTTGTAACTTCCCCTGAGAAACATAAAGAATCCTAGCAGCTGTTACCAAACATAGCAGGCTGAAAAGTAAAATTCACATTTAAAATCTGTTTTATTCCACTATGAACCCCCAATTTTGTCACTCCTTCATACATTGCCACCAAACTTGGAAAAATGATCCACAATTTATTATATTTCCAATAATTTCTTTATAAAATGATGTACTTATTTTTGTAGTCAATACTGGGGTAACATGCCATTATAGAATCAGATCCACCAATTTTCTCTAACTCTTCTATTCATTCTCCCATTGTTACATATCAAATGTTCTAATTCAAATATGCATCCATTTATTGATAGCCTTTGCCTTGTTCAGGTTCTGAATTTTACTTCAAAAGCAATTTGCAAAAAGGACTTAATAAATTGTCTAAATTTTGTATGATTTTTAAAAAACTCATAATTACAATTCCTTTTGCAATTGTAATAGTATTAGTATTAATGAGTGTGCCCAATACATTTTATGAACTTCATAGAACCAGAAAATGGGGTAGCTGAAAATTTCAAATTGAATTTGTTTTCAGTGTGGCAATATTGCTTCATATTTAAGCAAAAAAAAAAAAAAAAGCTGCCTGGACAATAGCAAATCTTTGTAACATGGAAATGCCCCTCATCTTTTATATGTAACATTGTCATGTCTAAAAGAGGTTTTGGTAACTAGCATGCTGATTTACTCAAGAATAAAGTTATAAACTTATTATTTGTTTAAAAAATATGAAAAGTTGCACTGTTGCAATAACATTTTATTTATTTATTTATTTATTAGTTTGTCAGACATGTACAAGATAGTAGGTATAACTATGAACATGGACATGAATGAAAGAAATGAATAAAAATAAATGGGGACAGTAGGACAGGGACGGTAGGCAAGCTGGTGCACTTATGCATGCCCCCTTTACGGACCTCTTAGGAATGGGGTGAGGTCCACAGTGGAGAGTTTAAGGTTGAAGCTGTGAGGATCTGAGGATGTAACAATGGAGTCAGGTAGTACATTCCAGGCATTGATGACTCTGTTGCTGAAGTCGTATTTTCTGCAATTGAGTTTGGAGCGGTTTACCTTGAGTTTGTATCAATTGTTTGCCTGTGTATTATTGAGGTTGAAACTGTAGAAGTCGTTGACAGGTAAGACATTGTAGCAGACAATTTTGTGTACTATACTTAGATCAGACCACAAGTGGCACAGTTCCAAATTGTCGAAGCCCAAAATTTCAATATCAGAATAATTATTGTGATATATCTATTCTTGATGAGCTTTTGTTTGTGTTTGAAATTTTGTCTTCTCCAAACATGCTATACCCCTGCCTTATCTCCGACACCTGTACAAGAATCGATCAATTTGTTTATAAGCCTTAAAATGTGATGTAATTCCTTAAAAAGTGATGTAAGTTATATAAGATCACTACCCGACTCCAAGCTCTAGATTTTGCTTGCCAGGAATCCAATGATCACTGCATTCCTTTTCTGTCTTAATAGAAAAAACTATTATTTGGATTTCTGGTGGCTGGTGAGGCTGACTGATGGCCCACTTGTGTGTGGTTCTTGGCTAATTAAGCCCCTCCATTCTTTGGTACCCCTGTGTTAGACTTGAGATGGATTTAAACAAGATGACCTGGGGTCTTGGAAGGCTTTCTTTCTAGAGGCAAACTCTGAAGGTTGAAAGGGCAAAACAATTTTGCTGCAAGTTGAGTAGCACCAGAAACTGAGTACTAACAAAGCCTCTTGTTTTCTATAAGTAAAGTTTTCTTCCTCAGATAATTTCTTGAATCTGGTTCTTATTGATTTGATATACTGATAACAAAATATACTACTGTATGCTTTCTATTATGACTTCTAAGCGGCCTTTGTGTGGGTAATTATAAAGAAAGTTTCATCTGCTTATAGTTTTAATTTTTACTTGATTTGTTAGTCTAGATTCTAGGATTTCATTTGCTTGTCATATATCCTTTGCTAGTGGTTTTAAAGCTAAAAATAAAGAAGGAGAAAGAGGACAATGTCATTTTGTTTGCATTATAATAATCTTTTATGATAAAATTCCATTTAAAATTCTATTGGCTTTGTGTTCTTTGGAGATGCTTTGTATCCATATAAGAAAGTTCGTACCAACATTCTCTTCTCTTCTCTTCTCTTCTCTTCTCTTCTCTTCTCTTCTCTTCTCTTCTCTTCTCTCCCACTCCCCTCCCTCCCCTCCCCTCCACTTTATATATATTTTCAGAGTAATAAGAATAAAAAGTCTTCCAAGTCTCAAAGACTTCCCCTCTATCTAAGAGAAACTTTATTACTTTTGGAAATTTGTCTGATATATTTTTTGCTTGAAATTATGGTCAGGGTTTCAGTTTAGGATTTTGTTTTCTTTCTTTTTCTTTTTCTTTTGACCTCCCAATTTCTCACTTAAAGTGTTTTGGAAGGATTTCTAAGAGGTGAAGAATTTCAGGATTTGTATTCGACAATGCAACTCCATCCCTTCACTCTCTATATGCTATATATATCACCTACTCTAACTTGCTTCAGGAGATCAGAGAGCCACATAAGAAATGCTGGCCATCTTCATATGGCCTGTGACATGGGCCTGTGGGCAGCCAATTTCTGGCTTAGGACTATAAGTTAAAATTCAAATTGATCTTCAAAGTTTAATGATAACAAGTACAACAATGGTCATATAAGAATTCCAACAGCTCTAGGGAGTACACAAATCACTAAAATCCTATTTTATGAGTCAATAAAATAAAAATGTTAAATAGAATTGATTTGATTCAATAAATATATTTCTGCACATGTGCAAAAAATCCATTGTGTTCCTTCTAATTTGAAAGCATTTAATCTGTTTTGATACATCCAATCAATTATGCAATTTAATTTGAAGTTTCATTTAGAAGGGATGATTTAACCATGCTGCTTTCAAACTGAATCTTTCCACAAGTCTAAAAGATACTGTGGACTAGTTGTTGACATCCCATCTTTTTGTTATTTCATATTATCTTTCCTTTAGTTGTGGACACAATGGCCTAATATGGCTTCCAAAGCTGACAGGAACAAGACAGGTTAAATGATGGTTTGAATTTTACTGTGAAAACCATCATTCTGTGGGGCAGGCTGGCTTGAGAAAAAGACTGGATCAAGGGTAAGGGCATCTCTAGTCCTAGTTCAGCATCTTAAGTACTAAAGCACACTGTCTCTGGAATGGCTCACTCAAATGCCAGCTCAGACAATGAGGAAGAGTTGGTTCTCGGGATATGTGACAGGGATCAGATGGATGTGGAGGGCTCAGTAGCTGGTTTGGAGAGTCAACTGTGCCATGAACTTTGGAAGAATCTAAGCGTGAGTGACTGGGTGAATGGCTGGCTGCACAGGCAGAAAGAAAGCTGGGGCTACAGCCAGTGAGTGCAAATACTAGCCAGCCTTGCAGACTAGAAAAGAGGCTCAGCTGTGGCTTCTGGACAGTAGTGAAGAGGAGGATTTGCTGGTCCCATCCAAGGTCACACAGAGCAAAGTGAAGAGAGGCACAATGCAGGTTGTTGAGGCTATTCACAAGGAGACAGCCTCACCCCTCCTAATGAGGTGCACCAATCTGCACCTACTTAGTTCAGCATTTGGAGCCTGAAGGTTGTCAGAGAGAAACATTCATAATCTGTCCATCCATGAAAGCGCTTAACTCATGCCTTAAACTCTTTGAGATCATCTTGCAGTTGTTGTTCAGTGAACCCACTGTTGCCAAGCTACATGCATTGTGCCTTGAACCTATTGGAGTCATGCTGCTGCTATCGTGCCTTGGACCCAGTCAAGCCATGTTGTGTTTGTTGAACCCAATAAGTTTTGAACTCACTGGAACCATGTTGCTTTCATTGGGACTTGAGCCCATTGATGCCAAGTTGCCCTTGTCATGTCTGGAACCTGCTGGAGTCATGTTGGCCCTGTTGCACCTTGAATCTCTTGAAACTGTGTTTGCCTTGTCTGCCAATAACTCCAAGCATTGTGGTGTTGTTGCGCTGCCAGTACATGAAAGAGACTGTGACCTGACTTCCGCCATTGCCTTTGTTACATCTATGATGTTTGAGAATGGACCTGAAAGGACTGCTCAGAAAGAGTTGGGACCTGGGGAATGACTACAGGGTGGGTCATGTGAAATAAACATGCTTACTCATTGTGTGTTTGTGTGTGTGTAGACTGAAAAAGGACACTCTCCCAGGGACTTCAGAACAGAACAGAATTCTACATATGCATTAGATCCATTTCTTAAAATGTTGTTTCTTTTACATCTTAATTTACATGTAGACTGCAATGCATTTAACATTATTCTTAAAATTTCCCACAGTTTGGCACATTATATTTTATGAAAACATATTTGACAATAAAATACCTTAAATCTGAAGAAAATATATTTTACATGAATAAATGTTTTCAAATGTTTTTTGCAAAAACAGAATAATATAAAATAATGAACTATTTTATATGCACATATATAAAATCACTAACTCACCCATCCCCAACACCTCAAAACAGTAATGGAGGGTGTTAAAGAGCATGATAATAATACATTTATCAAAGAGGGATGCCAGAAAACAGGGACTGAAAACATAACTGAATGTTCTAAGGGAAAGAATTATGGTTAGGGTAGTAAAGTAAATTTTCCGCACACTTGAATCACAAGTACTTACTGAAATTTATAGTCTTCTGTTTATTACTAAACATACCCAAGGATGGTCTCACTATAAAGCAGAGCAGGGTCTAACATTTTTATTGTTATTCTGTATCGTGTTTAGCATTTTAAAGCACATTGAGTGCCATATAGAAATCTGCAAGCAACTCTCATCAGTAATATTTGAAAAAGAAACCATATGATAATTATTTAAAATACTGTATGGAATATGGAATATCTCTTGTATGGAGAATTAGTGCAGGGAAAGTGCCTCTGAGGAAGACCATAGCTGCAATATAAGGATATCTGCAAGAGGGACCTAAAGGCCCTGGGAATGGACATTAACAACTGGGAAACCTTGACCTCTGATCATTCAGCTTGGAGGCTAAAGATGCAGCATGGCCTTCTCCAATTCGAAGAGACATTTGTTTGGCAGGCTGAGGCAAAGAGGCAGTCCCGGAACCCGCGAAATCTGGGGGCTGGGCAGGGGACAGAATGTATCTGCCCTCAGTGTGGAAGGGCTTGACACTCTTGAATTGGCCTTTTTAGCCACACTAGAGAACAATACCAGAGTCCTTTGAGACTGAAGAATGCCAACTGTAGCATTTCATAGCCATTGAGCAACAGAAATTGTTTTTTCCAAGTTACATGTTCATATACTTTAAATGTATGTGCCATAGATATTTTGATGTATCACAAGCATTGCAGAAAAATAATACTGAAAATATTTCTAATTGTCTGATGTCTTGCACAGTACTTACGATATGTACTCTTTGAATTTTTGGTAGTGTAGAATTATAAGAAGGATCCCAGTCAAAAAGTTGGCAACTGTCTAATTTTCTCTTTATTGTAGCTGAATTTTAGAATGTCTTAGAAACAAAAGTATAAAAATATTTTGTCTCTCTTTCTTCTGCTTAAACCCCACAGAAATTTTTACATTTCCACTGTGTCAATTTTGAATACATACCTATTTTTATTCCTACCATGTTATTTAGCTATTCTCTACTAGTGGAAATAGATAGATTTTTTTTCTACAAAAAGCAATACTTTGACACATTCTCCAAAGCAAAAAAAAAATAAAAATCTGGAAAAGTGACAAAAATGTTCGTTAAACCATGGCTACAGTGGTTAACTCCAAAGTGTAACTCTTGTTATAAAAATATTAATGGCTGAAAATCTACTTCACATTGGCTCCATTCTGACAACCATTCTGACAATATAGTTTATATGGTAAGGAATTCCATACATTAAGGAAGCAATGTGATAATGATGTAGTTCCTAAATTTGGTGCTCTTTGGACTATGTTAATTATGAGACATTACTTTCCTGAGTTTGAAATTTAGCTGTATAAAGCATGACTATGCCTGGAAATTGACAAGCTTCAGTTGAATGGTTGAAGCTTTTGTCCTGCCTTCTCCCAGGTTTTTAAAGCAAGTAAACCTAAATTTCATACATTATTCTTTTTTCTACAACAGTCTGCCATTGAGCTTTTGTCTGAACTATGAAAATATATCATGAAATCTGTACAATTTATGAATGTGGCACTCCACATTTTGAGCTATAGTGGGCACACTTGAACGGAATATGGGATGGAGTGAAAACCAGAGTTGGTTTTGTCTATCTACTGTTTTTAATATTCCCATTCCAATTTCTCTTGAGATTTGTAAAGTTAGGATATGTCATTTAGGCAACTGAATTCAGCCCTTTGTCTCAGTAAGGAATTCAGATTAAGTAGATAGCATTCCACACATTACTTACTTGAATACATCAAAAGAAAGGAAACACTGATATTTAGTTCCAATTATCAGAATGTTATTAACATTAAGAACTGCCCCCTTCAACAATGATATATACGTAGATACAAACAGTATATGTATACATAAATGTAATTACACACACACATTGTTTTTTTAAAAAAATCTATGTCTTCCATTCTAGGTGGTGAACAAGTCATACCTTCTCTATGATATTGCTTTAGATTTGCCCTGAATACTTCTCTTTTAGTCCTTATATCCTCTTTTTTTCCTTCCTTCCTTCCATGGTAGGTTGAAGAAAGATTGGTCTAAACTGACTGGTTAAACAAACTTGATATTGGACTAAAAGTCACATTAAATTTGCATGTGTCATATGAGAATTCCCCATAAGGATGGTCCAATATCCTTCAGTAACGTTGTGAAAGCATGTTTTTTCGCAATACTTAAGTTGGGATGTTAATAGAGGTCCTGCATGTGATATGTGATATTTGGCTACTTTTATCAGGTCTTAACTTGTATTTGTTTCAATTGTTTTTCAAAAATATATGATTTTTTTTTAAAAAAAAATTGCTTTCCACCCAAAATACCCCTGCTGGATGGTCAGCCATATACTTTTGTTAAATGAATAAATAAGTTTATATATAACATATGATTCTGGGATTGAAAGCTGCTCTAGAAACTTCCTCCATAGAGGAAGAAAAAATTGTGACATATGTGTTGGTATACATTCCGTATAAGTAACCAGAATAAATATGAAACTTATAATGCAGATCAATAAGAGTAAATAAATGATGTTTGACTTTTGCAGATACAAAGTAAGTACTTGGTAAATAGTTAATTTGAGTCCTGTTCCAACTTTCCCTTGATTAGGATTATTAGACTAAACTATCTGTCACATTTACAGTACAGATATGGTTCTGTGGACAGTTTGAGCTGAGAAGAGAATAAATGGGTCACGTTTCAAGTGTTTGAATAAAGGAAACAGAGACAAAAGAGTGTGAAATATGAAGCAAACATTTTGCATCAAAGAAAGCAAACATTTTGCATCATTACATACTACAGAATTTGGATAAGGTTCTATGGACTTCTTCATCTCTTTAGCCTGGCCATTTCTAAAGATGTATTAGCAAATTAATGTAAGCAGAGCATAAAGTTGCTGACTGTGATGGTGTGAGTCACCTTGGGCCTCATCAGCATTGCTAAACATTGCCCATAACCTTTCCATTATCACTCCAGGCCTGCACAGCACCAAGACGCAACTGCTCCAATAATTTCAATTACTTTCCCTGACAAATTTTATGTTTCATGTATTTTACTGGCCTGATAATTATGATTTCTCTCATTTCTCGCTATTGAGCTTAATGGGTTCCAGCACGAGTATGCAGTTTAAGAAATGAAGTTCCACTTGAATTCACAAGTTATTATCTACTTTCGTTAATGGAATTGGAAAAAAGAGAAAGAGTGGGAAAGAGATAAAGGATGGGTAAGAAGGGTGAGGAAAAGGGAAAAAGTCACAATCATACATGGCCATATAGCAGATGCACACCCAAATATAGTGAAATAAGAAAGAGCCAAGAAATATGTCAACAAAAGGATGGCGGAGAAGAAAAGCAGAAAAGGAACAGAAACATAAGAGTGATAAAGATGAAACACAGAAAGGGTGAACGGAAAAAATCCATGTAAGAAAGCAGAAAGGGAAAAATATTCAGAAAGAGGGACAGAATAATGTAAAAGTATAAGAACAGAAAAGCAGAACTGTGAAGTTATGAGTAATACATCTGTATTAGAATCTATCTGTATGTATTGTGTGTGTGTGTGTGTGTGTGTGTGTGTGTGTATGTACATACCTATATATGTATATGTATGTATGTATGTATCCATAAATCCAATTTAAATTGATGAAAACACTGACTAATTTGCTTAATTTAAGCATGGGAAATCTGTGCTGAAATGTTGACACTGCATATTTGGAATAGTTTCAGAATTTCTGAATCCTACGCTGCCTTTGGTATGACCTGAGCATAGCTCATAAAATCATCTGTTACAAAGTCCTTCCTATTGAAGACTACTTCAGCTTCAACCATAACAATACAGGAGCAAACAATAGATACAAACTTAAAGTAAACTTCTCCAAACTCGATTGCAGAAAATATGACTTCAGTAACAGAGTTGTTAATGCCTGGAATGCACTACCAGACTCTGTGGCCTCATCCCAAAAAACTCCAAAACTTTAACATAAGACTGTCTATTGTTGACCTCACCCCATTCCTAAGAGGTCTGTAAGGGGCATGCATAAGAGCACCAGCGTGCCTACCATCCCTGTACTAATGTTCCCTTTAATTGTATTCATTTTCTGTATTCAATTCATGCTTATACTTATATATATTATCTAATATGTACTTGACAAAATCAATAAATAAATAAAAATAAGCCTATAGCTGTTTTTTTTTTAAACTTCACATTACTTTCTTAAAGTCACAACATATTCACACTCACATTGTAAGTCTTACAAACAGACTATCATGTCGGGGGGGGGGGAGGACAATGAGAATAAATTGGAACTGTTTTTTCTACTAAAGCAAAAGCATTTAGAAGAATTCTCAGCTTCACCAAGGCCAGAAATCTTTGCAATGATATTTCATTAAAAGTATTCCCCCAATAGCTAGACTGTATAAAAATAAATACCCCCAAAGAATTATGGACGGTTATGACCTTAGACTCACAACTGATTCAATAGCTATTGGTCAGCCAGCATCTCTTTCAGCTCTACTAAAAACAACAACAACAACAAGCAAACAAACTTGATTACACTTATTGTGTGCTAGTGTTAGCAATGCATTCAGTTAAATAAAAGAACCTAAATGTTTCTCTCAGATTTATTATATTCAGTGAAATCGAAAATTCCTGATGTGTGAAATTCAGTGAAAATAAGTGGAACAACCATATTTCAGTTTTTAAGCATATGTAAATAAAACTGCATTACAGGCTGGAACACCATGAGTCTATTAAATTGTTTTCTCTAGCCCTAGTTAAACGTATTAAAGAAAGAACACAAGAAGGACAACTGAAAGGAAGCTAAATTGTGTATAATACCTCAAATAGATAGCTTCTGTAAATAAACCAAATATGCACAGGTTTCCTAATTAAGCGACACACATCAATGTGAATGTAATGTAGTCTTATATATGTGCAACAGGTGTTATATACATATGTCCCATTGGGGATTGGGAACAACAGAGAGAGTTTCACTTCTCACCATATTTAAAGTATTATGTGGAAAGATTATCCGAAAAGTACAAAATATGTCAGCCATCTCTTTTTAAGGTAAAGGTAAAGGTAAAGGTTCCCCTCGCACATACATGCTAGTCGTTGCTGACTCTAGGGGGTGGTGCTCATCTCCGTTTCAAAGCCAAAGAGCCAGCGCTGTCCGAAGACGTCTCCGTGGTCATGTGGCTGGCATGACTAGACACCAAAGGCGCATGGAACGCTATTACCTTCCCACCAAAGATGGTCCATATTTTTTCTACTTGCATTTTTACGTGCTTTCAAAACTGCTAGGTTGGCAGAAGCTGGGACAAGTAACAGGAGCTCACCCTGTTACACAGCAGCACCAGGGATTCGAACCGCTGAGCTGCCGACCTTTCGATCAACAAGCTCAACGTCCTAGCCCCTGAGACCACCATGTCCCTATAAATATTTTTATTATTTTTAGATAATATTAAAAAATGTTTAGGGACTATGTTTTGTTGGAACAGAAAGAAAAGGAGAATTAGTGCAGGGACAATCTTGGACAGAAGATTTTTGCCTCATTATCAACTTGTTAAAGACAAACTTTAAGTGAATGCAATAGGTTTTGCATTCGATACTTGAAAAAAATAAAATAAAAGGCCAGCCCCCAAATCATAAAAAGTCTCCCAAGTTCAACTCCTATTTTCTATTGTCCAACAAATTTAAATTTTAACCTTGTCTTCTAAAAACAGTTGCACTTTTATGGTTTTGCTCAGGGCCTCTGAGTGTGCAAATGGAAATGGAAATGGAAAAAAAAATGGAAAAAAAATGTTTTGGGAGTAGTTAAGTGAAACTGTTCCCAAAGGTGCCATGTATGCCAGCATTGGGCCTGGTAGTACTTTTGTTGTTAGGCTGTCCCTAAGTACACAATAATTGTGTTTCATTCATTTAAGTATCAGTTTTATTTCCTATTCTAATGTGGACCAAAGCCCTAAACTAGGAATTCAAAAAAGAAACTTGATTAGGGTTAAGTCCCAATTCTGCATCAACTTAGTTTTTATTTTTTTCCTCCCTTCTGTTCCATAAAGAATTTCATTCACTCTAGGGGGAAAAAATTGGCATGGCACCAGGAGTCTCCACAGTAGTACATGAAATTTCTGTTCATACATATTGTTTCCCATTATAGCTTCAACAAAGCTGTTGACAGTGACAAGATTCTAGCTGAAAGGCACACACAGAGAAACATGAATATTTGGAATTAATAAATGCACAGATTTTGCTATGATAATATTAATGTTCTTAAATCTTTTCTCTGATACTATCTGTACTCTTTTTTAGTTTTAGTTTAGTTCCCTTAATTATTTATAATATTTCTAATATATGAAGTGTCAGTTGGATGGGAACATATTTAATTTATGGATCTGTTTATAAGATAATTATGCTTGCTGAAATTCTGTCACACATTGAACCTTACTCTACAAATCCAACTGCCATCTTACTATTCTTGAAAATTAGCTAATTTATATCAAAATAACTTTCTCAAGTTTTTAAAAACGATGATTGCATGACTACCAGATACAGCCAAACCGCATTTTTCTTCAAAAACAAAAACACACACAACAATTTAAAAGATTAATTCTAAGGAATATTACAGTTGGCAAGAGCGAAAGAGAGAGACTCAGAATATATAAAAAAACATTTATGCCTTTTAACATATAAGAATACACTTTTATGTATTTTTATTTTTTTGTACACAACTTCCTTAATACAATTAGGGAACTACAGTACTGTATATTGTAAACTTTGGACAAGCATGCAAAATTAAAGACTAATTATATCAGCTGCATAGATCTTGTTTCTTACTGAAATACAAATTCAACAGAACTAAAAAAAAGGCTATAATCTACCTTAGTTAATCATAATGTGTTATAGTTTACTAATAAACTACAAGTTGTGTTTCCACTGTATGCATGTAACCTAATGCATCTCATCACTCCTTAATACAATATGTCAGGGATGTCAATCTTGATTTCATTGAGGGCCGCATCAGGGTTATGTTTGAGCTTGGCCATGGACATGGCTAGCTTGACATCAGTCATCAAGGCTCCGTTTCTGGCCACGATGGCCCTCTGCCACTGAAAACGAATCTCAGAAGGACTACAACCTTTCCGAGTTCCATTTTCACTGGCAGAGGGCTGCAGGAGGCCGTTGTGGCTGGGAAAACAGAGCCCAGGAGGCATGCATGTGGCCCTCCTGAGCTCCGTTTTTGTTGGCAGAGGCACCACGGGGTGGTCTTTTGCTGTTTCCAGGGCAGGCCAAATCTAAGCACCCTGTAGGCCAGATCCGGCCCATGGGCCTTGAGTTTGAAACCCCTGCAATATGTGAACCCAGACTATTTCTCTTAATTCTAAGCAACATGTTACTATAGAGTTATATGCAAACAGAACTTATTATAAGTTACTAGGTTCATAATATCTATTCATTAGCCATTGCTTCTTGACTGAAAACGCCAAAGGCTGTGGAATTTTGCCGGAACTTAGCCTGCAAGATTAAAAGTGTGGAGGGAAAACGTCTGTTGTTTGCATACCTTCGTATTGATGAAGATCTAAGATTGACTAAGATCTGCAGACCTGCTAACAACCCCTTTGCAGGTATTTGCATTCAATGTCTAGGACACTTTAAACATTGAATGCACACATCTGCAATTTGGCAGAAAAAGCCCACTCTCAACTCTTGATCTATTTATGAAGAAACTAAGTGCCTGAAGTGAGTAGCCAGAAGCTTATTATGCCATGTAAACATTCTAGATAAGCCTGTTGTATTATTTAAGTATTTAATGTATTATCATATTAAGAAAATAACCGGGGAAACCATGGCTGCCAACATTACAGGTGTACCATTGGTTACTATTTATTGAAAGATAATATCTGTTTGACCAAACAATCTCAGAATTGTACTTTAGTTGCCCATTTGATTTACAGCCACACAAACCTTTATCTTTCCCTGTGCAAAGATTATCTGGATAAGAAACAGTGTGAAATGGAACTGAAGAAACTTTTACAACAATACTTTTTATATAGCAAGACTATCCTTAACCTATCCTCCAAACGCTGAAGATTTCTTCCATATAATGTGGATGAGTGTAATTGTTTCAAAAAGATTAAGGCAAGTAAAAGAAAATTTGAACAGGAAGGAAGGAAGGAAGGATAAACTCGAACCATACCTTTAATTAATTTATTGCACCAAGATCTGCACTGAGAGTAAACCTGTGCAAAAACATGGGGCAAGGATTAAGAAGGGGCGGTCTTTTTCTCCTTATACATTCTGGTAAAGCCTGTTCTGTTCAGGCAAAAATTATCTTCAGTTTGCATAAAGTTCATGAGTTATTACTAGAGATAATTACCTCTGTTTTGATTCATTTTCTACCATACTATTTATGAATATATATAATTTAGAGAGACATCAGTTAATTTAGTAGTTTTGAGTTCCAAATGACTTAAGAATATGTCCAGAGAATCTTGTAGTGACTTTTTTTAAATCTCTGCTGTAACTTGTGACTAACACATTCATAAGAGGGATGATCCCTCAAACTTTCCAAATTCCCTTACTATATCAGCAAAGAGGATATTAAAAGTGCTGCAATGAATATAGCTAAGAGTTCTTCTATCTGGCCCAGGAATGAACTTAGTAGAAATTGGAGATGCCAAGGCAAAGAGGGCTGTAGAAATTAGTTTATATGTATCTCTTAAATAACAACATACTTGGCTGCAGGATATGGACACATTTAGGGACAGAAGTTAGATTTGTATTCTGTTAAATGCCTATAGCATGTATAGACAAAGCATCATTAATGGACTTTGTGAAGCTTGGCTCCTTTGTCTCCAAAGGAATCTCTTGTATCTGTTATAGCCTAGGAGAAGGTTCTGGTACTACAAGAATTTATTTAGGAAAGTGCACTCTCTAATTTCTGTCAGCCCCTTTATACATTCATAGTCCCACATGTCACTCATTGTATGCTAATTCAGCAGGTCTTCAGGCAACAAGTCCGGTTTTTCAAGGGACTGCAATAGAAAACATTGACAAACTTTATAGGGCTATATATTATGGATGAAGAATGATTTTAGTATTCTGCTCTTATGTAGACTGCAAAGTACCAATCAAGCACCTCTCAGATTTTAAGTAAGCACTTGCTGCTAGATATAATTATGATCAATACTTATTTCTAAACACACATATCATACAGGTATTCTCCATCTGTGAATCACAACTACTGTAGGTCCTTCTCAGTAAAATAATGTTCAATTTCTGTCATATAAGATACAGCTTATTTGTCTGTATAATTCTTCTATAATGAAGGCTCCAATTTTCACACAGACAACTCCAACTTAGACCAAACTAGTGAAGTTATCATGATTATACTACCACCTTTTTAAGTACCACTAAGTGTAGAAGCAAACCAATATTTTGTCAGAATATGCTTATGGTAAAATATGTTTTCCTTCCTTCCTTCCTTCCTTCCTTCCTTCCTTCCTTCCTTCCTTCCTTCCTTCCTTCCTCCCTCCCTCCCTCCTCCCCCCCACTAATAAAAAAGACATTTAATAAAAAATAGGGATAAAGCATTTTATGTAAGTGCTGCTATGCAACTAGTTCTGGATTGCTACTTGGTTCCATCTTCTTTATGAGCTGAACAATCACAATACAACACTGTCAGCTTTTGGAATAAAAAAAAGAGATCTGTTAGGGTAAGATGTATGAAAAAAATAAAAACGAGTGGTATAATTATTCATAAAGAAAAATATACAGTATAGAAGTAGAAAGACTTGTGGTGAGGGGGGCAGTTCTTGATAAAGCATTTCTATAGATAGAACATCATTCTTCAAGGGAAACAAATTATTTCAGAGGCATCTGACTGACAGTCTGTCTCATCAGTTCAGGCATATCCCCTGGAGCTCTCACATTAAGAGGATGCTTGATTTCATGCAGAGTCGTGATCAGCTGTGGGAGAAAGAGTTAAAGCCTCTTGGGCAGCAAACAGAAAAAGTGATTGCTCAAAAACTCCATATACTTTTGATAAGAGAGAGAAATGGGAAAAAGGTAAAATAAAGCTATCTATCCTTAGCATAGCATTTGACATATATGTTAGCATTTAAAAATAACCTTAGTCTTGTGGCTCTTTAAAGACCAATACATTTACTGTGAGCTTTTGTGGATCATAGGCTTCATCACTTGATGAACAAAATACCAAAAAAGAAAAGCTATTTTGGCTACCATATGTTACTAATGAAGTTTGCTAACCACAGCCTTGTTGCTGTCTTCTTTGTTTAATTTCCTCTTTTATTACAAGTATGCAATAAAACTAAATCATACAAGTAGCAATAAAAGTAAAATCATACAAGTAATATGATTATATAGTGATGATTTAAAAATGATTTAAATACATAAACTAAAAACATCTGAGAATTAGAAGCATGATATTCTACACGATCTAACAAGAACAGAATGACAGGGATATAGCAAAACTAGCATAAACCCAATGAGAGTCAGAAATATCAATAAATCAGTATAGAAATATGATATATTAAATGTTGTCCCTTGAAAAAGAAATGTGGTGATGTCATCATTGTCAACATCAAAATAATGTTGAAATAAGGAGGAAGGAAATAATACCGTTGTTTCATTTTGTTTCATGGTATTATTATATTTAATTTATCTTCTCAACTATGTGCTTTTTTAATATAATAATATAAAACCTCCTTAACATTCAGATCAGGATGATTGGCAAGGAAAACAAGGGATGAAAACATTCAGAATTTCATTAGCTAATGCAATCTGAATATTTTTGTTGATGTGATCATTTAGGCATTAAGCCAAGAGATCTAACATATCAGTAAGTTCCACTTATTTTCATGTGTATAGAATTGCTAAATTTTTCAGTTCATATTTTTAAACAGGACACAGCAATATTGAAAAGGCACAGAAGACATATATTGTTACCACCAAAAGTGTGTCTCAAGGTATCAGTCTTACCCTTAATCCCCACCAGTAGTGGTTTTCACTTACCTTTGCTACCAGTTCGAAGCTGTGAATGCACATGTGTTTGCTTCGCTCACATGCAGTGCTTCTACGCATGCACAGAGCATCCATGATGATGTCTGGGTAGGTGGGTGGAACCTCCTGCTGCCGCTGCTACCGACTCACCTCAACTGGGGAGAACCGGTAGAAACCTACCATTGATCCCCACCCTTCCTATATTGAGGAAGATTTGAATGATGGCTATACATGACCAGAAATTTGGATGTATTAGGATTTATAAATCACATGTTTGGCCCATGCAGTGAACATTGTGATCTAGTAAAAACAAATCAGGACTGGACCTAGTTAGATTTGAAAATATCAGAAAGACTGGGAAACAATACTAATACTACTTGTTTTGGATTCCAAGTCTTTACCTTTTCTATCTATGTTTAACAGACTAGACTCCCATTCAGACTTTCTTATTGGACTAAGAAATGTCAGCAGTGAATGGATAGTGATATAATGGAACAAGGCCTTTGGGGCCATCATTTCTGTAAAAAGAACTGTTATTCACAGTAAAAGCACAGCACTGCCCATTTTGACTAGCATATTATCTATAATTAAAAGAACACAGACTTTACAAGAAAGAACATGAACATATAATTTGTCCTCACATAGTGTGAAATATAGTGTACAGATAAGGAACTGTGGCCCTTTTGATTTGATGAATCACACATCAGTGCAGATAGCATGGTTGTTGATGGGGGGAAGGGAGTGGCCACATTTAGAGTGCCACAGGTTCCCTCAATACTTAGTGCTTGTGCTATATGAGGTCCTTTTGAAATATATTGGCTTATTGTCCAAACAAATCAGTTGATAGTCTCTCTTGTTTATTCAACTGATTGTTTAACCATTAAAGCAGTGATAAGCCATTCAAATGACCTACATCAAGCTGTGATGTCCCTTTTCTCTCATGACTTGTTCTTTAACATATTTATTAATTTATTGTTGGGATTTAAAAAATATATATAAATGCATATTTCCTTTATTATTATTTTGGTTTCATTTTTAAGATAGCAACTGTTCTTTTGACAACTATTGGAAAAGCATCTATCAATTTTGCAGCATATGCATGAAATAAATAAGGTACTAACTATTCAGAATTAGATATGAGTGGCAATATCTTTCATGTAACATAGCAGAGAGCTGTGTCCCCTGCTAATGGGAGAAAGAGGATTTGCCTTGTATACGTGCCAGTTTGGATAATTTGCTTTTAACCAAATATGAATTAAAGGCCTGAAGTACATCATGAGCATGAAAGCCACAGACCTTAAATATGCAGCTGAAAGACCAATGTTCATTATAGCACGACCTTGGGCAAGTCACCTAAACCCTCCTGCGCTTCATTTCCCCTGTCTATAAGAACAAGAATGTTATTTACTTACCTGACAGAGAAATTGCGCATCTTAATTTCATTAATGTCTCAAAGTGACCCTGACAACACTAGGTGGTTCTCACTCTTGCTAAGTGTTATTGTCAGCTAAGAAACCTCATCCAGTGAATAAAGGGAATAGTTTCTCATTGGAATATACTTTTTAAAAACCACTTCAGCAAGCATAATCAGAAATCACCAAGGTAACATTGCATATTTTGAAATATTTTGATTAGATGTCCACTGAAACCAACAGGAAAGGAGCATGCTGCAACACCTGTTTTTGTGTCTCAATTCCCACTCATGGCATCATGTGAACATCACACAGTTGTGCAAGTTGTGCAAGGTTCAAGGCACATACTTATCAGCTGAAAATCCAGCTCTTTAAATGCTTGCACTTTTGCCTCCCAAGTGCAGGCGTTAGCCATGATTGTTTCCATTAATTTGCATTTGCAGATCTCACCATGCAAGATAGAATATATTTTCTATGGTGGCACAGTGGTTAGAAAGCAGTACTGTCAGGCTACGTCTGCTGACTGCCAACTGCCTGCAATTTGGCAGTTTGAATCTCACCAGGCTCAAGGTTGACTCAGCCTTCCATCCTTCCGAGCTGGGTAAAATGAGAACTCAGATTGTTGGGGACAATATGTTGACACTGTAAACCTCTTAGAGAGGGCTGTAAGCACTGTGAAGTGGAATTTAAGTCGAAGTGCTATTGCTACCTGTTTCTGAGTTTTCCCCTGCTTGTCCCTATGTGGAATTACAAAGTTCTCTTTGAATTGTTTCAGTGCTATACGTGGAAAATAATACTTGGTTGTGGCCCAGCAGCAAATGTGAGCACTTGTGAATTCAAGGTAGAGAGGAGAACATAGGAGAACTCTTTAAGTACTAAATCTCACACAGTGAGAAACAGACAGCTGTAATTATAAGTGGCAAATATTCCTTTCTCTCATCCACCAGATCAATTTCTGTATTTGAAATGGAAGGGGAGAGGAAGGATCATCTCAATTTGCATATCAAGAAACCAGCTAACCTTTTCAGACTCACAAAAGGGTGTTTCAGATAGTGGTATGCTCAATGCTGCATTAGAGGAACTCTGCTGTTGAATATAAATAGAGTCACAGTACTTCCTCATTTATCATTGTCTTTTGCAAAACATTTCATCATCTTTCCAAGATGATTTAAAAGATTTAAAATTATCCTGCCTGAATGCAAGTGAAGCCATCCCTAAACTTGGGGGCAGGGAAGTAGAATGCTATGAATCCAAATATCAAAACCTATTTTGCAAAGTTTGGGGAAGTCTAGATCCATGAAAATCCTCAAAGGAGCATTTTGTCATCATCAAGTTCTTCTTTTATCTTGCTTAATTAGTTTAAGGTTTTGTATTCTGTTAATGAAGATATTGATAACTTTGGGATGTTCTCATGCCTCCTAGTGTGTAATTTTATCCTGGTATGCCCTCTTAGCAAATGAACTCCACAATAGATCACTCTTGTAAAATTGGTGATTTCTGAATATTTAACAAATAACGGGTCATTTAATGGTCAACCAAAGTCAAAGAAGCTAAGATCTTGTAGCACAGACATTAACTCTTGCTGTTATAAACATTATTATAGCATAGCATAGCATAGCATAGCATAGCATAGCATAGCAGAGCAGAGCAGAGCAGAGCAGAGCAGAGCAGAGCAGAGCATTGGTCGCTATTGCCAATTGTTTTTCTGGTTTGAAATAAAAACTGTGCTCATCCTCAATGTATTCCATTTTACCAGTGCAAAGAAGATCACTGACAATGAACAGTGGTGTTTTCTGAACAAAAAAGCAATTGGCGATATTTTTATAGAAGAAAAACCTCTTCCCTCATCTCAAGCGTTTTCTGCTTCAGTTCCCTTTAGAAAGAAAGTATGTATAAATTCATATTAAATTAGAATCTCTCATTTAATGTGAATTTATACATACTTACAAATACACACATTTATGATGTTTTTTTGTATCAATTTTATACAAATTTACCAATGTTTTACCTATGCTTACCAGGGATTCAAAAAGCAAGATCTTTGCTTTATAGCAAATTGCAGTACAATCCATAGTTTAAAAACTCAGAAATATGGTACACAAATGGCAAAGCAGGCAAAAAGTTAATAAAGTGGGAAGAACTGCTTGCCTGGGGAAAAATATAATAAAAGCAAATAAAAGGAGGACACATAAAATGTCTATTAATGGTCAAGCGGATTTTGTTGTTGCAGAATTCAGATAGATGGCTAAATTGAATGTGGGGTTGCTAAAATAGAAACATTTTTTAAAAAAATTAGTATGAGATTAACAGGATCACATTTCTTTAAAATAATAACACCTTGTGAAAAATTCCTATTTATTTGTGCTTCAAAAACCTGCTTGGAAGACTGGGAATTTATTCTAGAAATAAGTGAAAATTCAAAACACTAAAATGTTTTCATAAAACATCTTACTATTTACTCAAATGTGTATTTGCATCGAGCAGTCACAGAATTACCAACTGCACTTAGTAAAGAGTGAATTCTCTTAAGGTCTCTTCAAAATAAGAATCTATCCCATTGCCTATGGATCAGTAGTAGTTAGTTTATTGCTTTTTTAAAAAAATAAACTTAATGAAATATAGTGCTTCAGTGTTTTGCAGTTTCAGTGCCATAATCTTGGAGTGCCAGACACAAAAGGAAAGTTTTCCATCTTAGTTGTTTATAAAAAAGAACAGATAAAAACTATTTATGAAAAACTTATCCAAATAATTTGACAAAGTCAAGTCCTTTTACAGATTCAAAGCATTGTTTTGCTTATATAGTTTAAGATCTGATCTACTTAATCTATGAATATTTATACATAATGAGTTGCTGCTGTTTGTGGATTGAAAAGTGCATCATACTGTACACTATTGTAAATAATACAATAAATGTAAACACTTTGATAATGCATTGGAATCACATTTTGAGAAATGCACTCTGTTTCATTCCCCCTTCCCTAAACTAAGTAACCTTTGTCAACCTTTACATCTTGTGATATTTTGGGAGATTTTAACAACTTAAATTTAGGGGGTAGGCATAAGTCAGTAGTACATTTGTACCAGGGGTGGATTTCATTTACCTTTGCTACCGGTTTGCTCACTCACGCTTCCTTCACTCATGTGTACGCCACTTCTGCACATGCGCAAAAGCTTCTGCACATGTGCAGAGCATATTTGATGACATCCGGTTGGGTGGGTGGAGCCTCCGTCGCCTCCCACCACCGCTACTACCGGTTTGCCTGAACCGGGCTGAACTGGTAGCAACCCACCACTGATTTGTACCCACTGGTACCTCTACAAATAATAAATTAAAAACACAATAGGACAATAAAATAAAATTTAATCCCTATTCCTTAAGAACTGCTACCATCAGAATCCTTAATTGATGAACTGTTAGATGCAAGAGTGAATCAGTCACTTTGGTTGTACCTGTACAGCAATTTTTCAGAAAAACATAGAATCTATTTTAATGGAACCAGATTTACAAAATGTAAATAAATATAGTACAGCAAAAGAATGGGCTGAATTCTTTTAGTATAAAGGCAAGTAAAATTTGAAAAAAAACCAAACCCAGATGTTTGACTTCTTGTTTGGCATCAGACAAGGGATATGACTTTCCATTCATAGCAAAATGCTATGGGAAGAATACATGATCATAATATACATTCTATCTACATACCAAGCCTTGATATTTTACACCAAAGTTATCTGTCTCCATTCCTTATGAAAAGAGTCACCAATCTAAAAACATTCTTTTTTAAAAAAATCTTATTCTTATATTCTTTGGGGATAGAAATGTGAACCTAGTGATATCATTCTTCAAATCACTATTTTATTGAATCCTGATTATCTTATAATTCCTGAGAAAACATCATGGGATGAAAGAGATTCAAGAATTATGTGAAGTTCAGTCCTGCCTCAAGCATATAATTTTTAATTTCCATATTCAAATATACTGATTTGATGTCCCTAAACACATTTCTGCTATATATTCTGGGTTTTTTTTTAAATGTAGTGTTTATGTGATTGAATCATGGGATGGTGATTTAAGAAAGCAGAAAAAAGTTGTCCGTCCCTCTCCTCCTCCCCCTGGGGCTTATTTCTCCAGGTTGTGATATAAATAATCATAAAAAACCTCCCAGCAAAAAATCATAACAAAACAATATATTGAGCATATTGAAGATCCACAGCAATGAACAGGCTACCAAGGTATCAGGACAATGATTCAAATTAAAATCCACAGAGCACATTTCAGCAACCTATCAGAGCTGTTCTTGTAAGTTTCTGGCAAACTGGCTTTTATTTTATTTGTCTACAAGTGATTAACCACATGGGAAATGAAAGCCATGTTTGCTAGAAATTTTTTTTAAAGGACTGGGTATTTTCACATGCATATGACAAATAAAACAATTTATGTCAGCTAATCAAAGCAGAGAGGAAAATAGGCTGTGCTTATACTTTGAAATAAAGAAAATGGGCTCTTATGAGCCCTGAGAATTTGCAGTAGATGCCTTCCTCCCACTCCAAGTCAGAATATGAAAAAAATATTTAATAATAAAACAGTCAAACTTTGCAGTTGTCTCTTACTATTTTGAGATCTCAAAGGGAATTTATACAATTTTAGAAATAAAGCTTTATCGCATCTCTGCCAGTCCAATGTTATTGCCCTCTGCTTATAAATGGAAAGAGAAGCAATAAACCACCGAACTGAGATTTAGTCAAAAGAAGCATCTCATGATTGAAAAGATGTATTTACAGAGCACTGTACGATCCACTATGAATTCTTTACAGGTGGGTAGAAATATAGTACCAAGAAAAGGTAAAAGAAAAGATCTGGTTCCCCTGAAATACTGATAGACCTCCATGTTTTCCTTCATCCTTAATAATAATAATAATAATAATAATAATAATAATAATAATAATAATAATAATAATAATAATAATAATAATAATAATAATAATATTTTAATTTTTATACCGCCCGAAGGACTCAGGGCGGTGAACAGCCAAGTAAAAACAATACAATATATTACAATAAAAACTATTTAAAAAACTTATTCCATATGGCCTAAATTTAAATGTAAAATACATAATATAAAAATAAACCCCATTTAAAAATGAATAAAAAACCCCTATTAAGCCAGTCCTGCTCGGAAGAATAGGTACATCTTCAGCTCGCGGCGAAAAGTCCGGAGGTCAGGAAGTTGTCGAAGTCCTGGGGGAAGCTCGTTCCAGAGGGTAGGTGCCCCCACCGAGAAGGCTTTCCTCCTGGGGGTCACCAGCCGACACTGTTTGGCTGACGGTACCCTGAGGAGACCCTCTCTATGGGAGCATACCGGTCGGTGAAAGGCATGTGGTAGCAGAAGGCGGTCCCGAAGATATCCCAGTCCTATGCCATGGAGTGCTTTAAAGGTGATAACCAACACCTTGAAGTGCACCCGGAAGACCACAGGTAGCCAGTGCAGCCTGCGCAGGATTGGTGTTATATGGGAGCCACAAGTGGCTCCCTCAATCACCCGCGCAGCTGCATTCTGGACCAACTGAAGCCTCCGGGTGCTCCCCAAGTGGAGCCCCATGTAGAGAGCATTGCAGTAGTCCAGGCGAGAAGTGACGAGGGCGTGAGTGACCGTGCATAAGGCATCCCGGTCTAGAAAGGGGCGCAACTGGCGGACCAGGCAAACCTGGTAAAAAGCTCTCCTGGAGACGGTCGCCAAATGATCTTCAAAAGACAACCGTCCATCCAGAGAACACCCAGATTGCGCACCCTCTCCATTGGAGCCAATGATTCGCCCCCAACAGTCAGCCGCCCCCAACAGGATCCTTAGATCCACTACTCCAATGATCCTAGGTTTGGGTACCATTAAGAACAATTATCGGACTTTGTTAAAAGAGATACTAACTCTCATGTGACCAGACTTTCATTTCTTGTCGACTAGAATAATTATATTTGTTATAGGATATACTGTTGTGGACTGCCAGCAGCCTGCGGAGCTGGCAATGGAGTTGGACAGCGATAAGGCTGAGGAAGAACATGGGCCAGTCCTGGAGGCGGGGAAGGCCCAGATGAGGGCTCTGTGTCAAAGGCAGAGGTGGGGCCGGGGCCATCAGGGAGTAATATGTGGACTCCGGAGCTTCCAGAGGCTGACAGTAGTGAGGCAGAGGAACAGGAGAAGCCTGTTCCTAATGCACACATGAGAAGAGCTACTAGAAGGCAAGTGCAACTAAAGCAAAGAGGATGACTCGGAAGTAGGGCCAAGAGATGATTGGGCTCTCCCATAGGCTTTAAAGACCAGCAACGGCGTTTGGGTTCTTTGTCGGAAAACAACATTGATAGCCTTGCTCCTTGTCTTGTTGCATTTATTTCTTGTTGGCGTCTTCTGCTTTTGAACTTTTGCCAAGAAAAGCCTTTGGCAATTTGCCTAATTATACCAAGGTTGATGATAAGACTGAAGAATTGTGTTATGAAGAATTTGCTTTGATTTAGTCTGGACTATGCTGTGAATTAGTTCATTCTCAGCTGTTCTAATAAAGTATATTTGTTTTTGAACTGATTGCGTCTACTACTACCTACTTGGGCCTGGGTCACAACACATACATTTCAAAAATGTTTTATTTTTCCACTGTTGCGCAACATAAGTTTACAAAATTATCTTCAGAATCTCATAAATACTGGTAAATTCTGTTCCAAAACAACCAATATCTTGGCTGTTCTAATCTTTTCCTACAACCTGTTTGAATTAGAGGAGCAACCTTTCTGAGATCATCTGGGACAGGGTATGAAAGCAACACAGCCGGAGTGAAGGCTTAACTCTCTTTTATTGCTCCAACTCCCCCCCCCAAAGTTCCCACAGTTCATTGTAGGTCCAAGAGCAATGCTCTAAACACACATGCGCATCCACTAATTCCTGGCTGCTGTGAGTCCAGAGAAGCAGCCATTTCTGAGAGCAGACAGACTTCAGGAAACCTGATTCCAGGAATTCCTCATTGCATGGAGGGGTCACTGGGGCTGCAGCATAACCTGAAGCAGAGCTTTGTCACTGAATACTTGTCCACAGCCAGGCCAGGCAAAGCAAGACAAGTTGAACCCAAGCAAAGCAAGGTTAAGCACAGTAAGACAAGGTAGCAAGATGTCGGCCACTGAAAGCGTGGCTAGAAAAAGAAAATGCTTGTTCCTGACAAGTGCTCCTCCCCACAGTATCTCTTTAAATTTTATTTGGCAGGTGAGCCTTGTGACAAGGGGTGGGGCGCCCTCCCCCCTAAGCTGTTAGTTCACCCTGCATTGATCCTGCCTCCTCTGCACCATCTATGCTCAAGGACAGGGGTGGGTTCTACTTACCTTTACTACCGGTTCGCATCATGCCCATGCCCATACGCAGAAACTTCTGCACATGCGCAGAAGAGTTTTGATGATGTTTGGATCAGTGAGCAGAGCCTCCCATTGGTTTCACTACTGGTTACTACCTACTCTTTCCCTCTTCTCCTCCTTCACTCAGTCATCCTGCACCCTCTCTCTGTACCAGCCACCCATCCAAGGCCTGAGGGATCCAGGACTGTCTCATCCTGCTCCCCCAGTGGCTCGTCTGGGGTCAGAAAGGCCATGCCATCCTCCTCCATCAGCTCCAGCTCCATCTTGTCCTCCTCCTCAGATCCAGGCTTCAATGGGGCCATGACTTCCTCTCAAAAATAGTCAGTTTAAGTTTCTATCAATTTCTCCATTTATGAATCCTGTTTGTTTGATTTCTCTTGTATTTAATTATTTAAATAAAATGTACGCCCAGCATTTATATATAAAATGTTTGGATATACATTCAATAGACAAATATATTTTTTTCTAAAATTTATGAAGAGTGGAATGCTTGTAAACAAATTTCCTTAGTATGTGGCTACATTTCTCTGAATATGTGAATTTTGTGTACCTTTCCCCTAACTAAATAAATAAATTTCTCATTTACTTCCCTTAATACTTATGCACATACCTTCCTTTTGCCTAAAATAAACAGAATAGGAAGGGTAACTGAAATCCTTACATTTGTAACAATCAGATTTTGTGGGAAATCTAAGCAATGTTGCTGAAGGAATTTTCAATTCATGGTTTTTCTGTTTCTCCCAGTTCAGAAGCACTTGTACAAAGGAGTTATTCTTGGTGAATAATATTCTCACAAAGCCTTTCTACAAACATATTTTCTTCTTGACAAGAACTATAAAATAGTTGTTTTGAAAAAACATATGCTATAATTTTTTTAAGTGATGGAGACATGAACACATCAATATTTAAACATATTGAACACACTAGGAAATGCTAATTTTAATCAATTTTTATTTTTCATACATCATGCCATATTTTGCTTTTCCCGATTAACAAAAAAAGCCAGAAGATGGGCTAATAGGTTTCCCCTTGCTGGTGCTATTTTAGAATTAAAGTTAAAATTTGATTGTTTTTGACATTTGAGGAGAAGGGGACAGTGGGGGGAAATGCTTAAAATTATTTCTGTAAATGCCTCTGAGGTAAGAAAATGTCCATGATCTGTAATGAGCCAAATAAATGAAAAACAAATCAAATGACGTGATTGTATATTCTTTGCATAGATAAAATGATTTGGCATAACTCAGCTGTACTTTTCCACACCAGGCCACCCCAACGAAGCTATCGAAGTGCTGTCTCGGTGTCTGGAGGCCGTACGGGTCTGGATGGGGAGAAACAGGCTCAAGCTCAATCCCTCCAAGACAGAGTGGCTGTGGATGCCAGCACCCCGGTACAGTCAGCTGCAGCCGCGGCTGACTGTTGGGGGCGAGTCATTGGCCCCAATGGAGAGGGTGCGCAACTTGGGCATTCTCCTGGATGGACGGCTGTCTTTTGAAGACCATTTGACGGCTGTCTCCAGGAGAGCTTTTTACCAGGTTCGCCTGGTTCGCCAGTTGCGCCCCTTTCTAGACCGGGATGCCCTATGCACGGTCACTCATGCTCTCGTGACATCTCGTCTGGACTACTGTAATGCTCTCTACATGGGGCTCCCCTTGAAGAGCACCCAGAGGCTCCAGTTGGTCCAGAATGCGGCTGCACGGGTGATAGAGGGAGCCCCTCGTGGCTCCCATGTGACACCTCTCCTGCTCAGACTGCACTGGCTACCTGTGGCCTTTTGGGTGCGCTTCAAGGTTTTGGTAACTATCTTCAAAGTGCTCCATGGCATAGGGCCGGGTTACCTATGGGACCGTCTGCTGCCACCGATTGCCTCCCACCGACCTATGCGCTCTCACAGGGAGGGACTCCTCAGGGTGCCGTCAGCCAGGCAGTGCCGACTGGCGACACCCAGGGGAAGGGCCTTTTCTGTGGGGGCTCCCACCCTCTGGAACGAACTTCCCCCAGGACTTCGCCAACTTCCTGACCTTCGAACCTTTCGCCGCGAACTTAAGACACATCTATTTATTTGCGCAGGACTGGACTAGAATTTTAAATTTTAAATTTGGTTTTAACGGGGTTTTATTATTTTTATTGCAATTTTTTAATATTTGGCCTTATTTAATAAGTTTTTTAATTGGTGTTTTATTTTGTATTTATATGTATGTTTTTATTAGGCTGTAAACCTCCCTGAGTCCCCCGGGAGATAGGGTGGTATAAAAATGTGATTAAATAAATAAATAAATAAATAAATAAATAAATAAATAAATAAATAAATAAATAAATAAATAAATAAATAAATAAATAAATAAATAAATAAGCATAAGCATCTCTTAAAGGCCTGAAGATAGCGGCATATTACTGCAGCAGTCCTGTCAAAAATAGTCATAAGTCACTTTTTTTCAGTGCCATTGTAACTGTTCAATAGCAGTCACTAACAAACTGCTATAAGTTGAGGACTACCTGTGTTTGTATGCTTTTCACTTTAGAATCAAGATATCACCTTTTCAAAGTATTAAATGTATTTGCAACATTTGTATTTGCAACATATTGAATCATTAATGAGCATGCTATATTTTAGCTAGTGGGCTACATGTACTCAAGTTGTATGTTTCGTTCATGATTATATGTGTTTCTTTTGTTTTGTTTTTTATTAAAAAAGTTTTACAACAAACAATTTTTTTAAAAAAAAAATTCCCCCCTCACCCCCCCCTCCCTTCTCCCTTTCCCCTCCCACTTCCCCCCTCCCCCCCAGAGACTTCCCAGAGCAAAATACAGGGTATAGCATCTAACAAACATATGCTAAAATACTACAAAAACCATAACTCATAATCCCTTCGCCCCCATTGATTCCTTAACTCTCCTTTCCCTTTTAGGCAAATACACAAATACAGTACATTCCCTACCATCACTCATAAGCTATTTGATACTTTTTAGTCTGATACTTATTTTGAATATAGTCAATCCATTTTCTCTTTTTTACTATATATCGTTCTTGTGAATAGTTTTTCAGGTACGCAGAAATTTTTGCCATTTCTGCCAAATTTGATACTTTAAGTGTCCATTCTTCAATTGTAGGCAAATTTTCTTTCTTCAAATATTGCGCCACCAAAAGTCTCGCTGCTGATATTAAGTTCAATATTAATTTAGTCTCTATTATTGTACAACCTGTAATTATACCTAGTAAAAACAGTTGTGGCGTGAACTTTATCTTCTTTTTCAAAATATTCTGCATAATCCACCATATTTTGATCCAAAACGATTTGATTTTTCTACAAGTCCACCATAAGTAGCATCTTCACAATCACATCTCCAACATTTAGGTTGCATATTCGGATACATACATGCCAACTTCTTAGGGTCTAAATGCCATCTAGAAAACATTTTATAAAAATTTTCTCTTAAATTTTATGCTTGAGTAAATTTAACATTCCTAACCCAATTTTTCTCCCATTATTATAGGTTTGTTGTTGAATATTTTGTGCCCATTTTATCATACAATCCTTAACTAATTCCATTTCTGAATCTATTTCTATCAATACATTGTATAACCTTTTAATATGCATTTGACCTTGATCTCTAATTTGTTTTACCAAATTTTCTTCAGTTAGCGCAATACCACTTTTCTGGTCCATACTCCATATAGATTGCAATTGTCCATACTGAAACCATGTATAATTTTTCCCTTCTTGTTTCAATATATTCAAAGATTTCAATTGTAATTTACTCTTTTCCACAAAAAGAAGCTCTTTGTATGCAATCCCCTCTTGTTGTGTTCTATATTTATATTCTCTATCTCTATATGTGTTATGCACACTCAAGAAACTAGATGGAGTAAACTATGGATCAGTTAAACATTGATTAAATATATAATTATACCTCGTATATGTTACCATTCATATTACCTGACAATTTTACCTGAATACATTTTAATTTAGAAAAAGCAGCAGAGCCAGAAATTCAAATAGCACGAACGCCCCTCTCCCCATAATTAGAGAAATCAAAGCTAATCTGTTTTTAAAAGATTCTTTATAAATTAAATTAAAATGAGTTATGTGTGAATTAGATCAAGGGTAGAACTGCTGATATGTAATAGTCTAATTGACTATCACATCACATCTTTCAACCTTCTCAGCCTGCTTCTAACAAACAAAATCAATTGAGAAAGCTGAATTTTCTTAACAACCATGTGGTTCACCTAACAACTTTGTGATTCACTTAATGATCATAGTAAAAATGGTTGTAAAATTGTGTCTGGTCACTTGTTGACTCATTTAATGACCATGTCACTTGAAATTCCACTTCCAATTATGGATGTAAGTTATGGACTACCTGTACCAAAGACGAAGGTTGTAGCGATTGAGAGATAAAATGGATTGAACAGCTGTGACTAACACATTAATGGCAAAAATACTAGACTCAAGTAAATACATTTATGTACCTTGATAGATAGATTACTAAAGATGAGAAATGTTTAAGGTATGCAAATGCTGGTAGTAAGATAGTAAGTACAAAATGAAAAATAATAACAACCATAATAATCATAATTGTATGCTACCCAACTCTTAATGACTCTGACAACAATCAAACAAAGATATTACAATAAAATCAATAAAAGATAAAGACAAACATGATGAAATGAGTGATCTGTCAGGCTCAAGGAACCAAGAATAGCATAAGGGGTTATTTTAGAATAGTTTCTTTATTGTTGTTTGCCTATAGAGAGGAATCTTACTGGACTAAAGCATTTGTCTAATATAACTATTAGATGCGAGTTTTTGCCTTCGCATACCACAGATATGCATACTTTTTCCTGCTTACCAAAAATTCCAGGTTTCTTTATCTCTTGTCCCTGAGAAACAGTTACTCCTTACTGTAATTCTTGACTACTTCCACTCTAGGACTCACTTTCCTCAGTCAAATGTCTGCTTGAGGAGACATGTAATCATAGCTCTTCTTAAAGGAAAGTAGTTCTTTGTAAGAAATGAAAGAAACAAAAATGCTGTCTGTCTGTATGTATGAAAGTGTGTGTGTGTGTGTATGTGTGTGTGTGTGTGTGTGTGTGTATATGTATGTATGTATGTATATGTATATGTATATGTATGTATGTATGAACATGCTTCTGATTACTTCATTAAATTAAACTGAGAATTATCTTTATCCAGATAAAGATAAAAAAATAATATGAATACAGTGAGAATGGATTATCTCAGAAGTATGATTGGTAAAACAAGATTGGATTAAGAAGGAATAAATACTGAATGGATGTAGATGGAATAAAAATTGATGCAATGACAACAAAAGTGGTATGAAAGAAATACTTTGAGTATTGAGAGATGCTTTGGGGAGATACAGAAAAATGAATTAGTATCAAATTACAAAAAAAAAGCTTACGAGAAAAAGAAATAGGTCAAGAGAAAAGGAAAGATAGACAGTCATGGTTGGATAAAGATGATAAAAATTTTCAAAAAGAGAGTAGTGACAGGAAAAGCCATTGTATCAAGTGGTATATGGTTAGATCAAAGCAAGGATTAATTGAAAGAACAGAAGAGTCTTAAGACATAAAGTGAAGAGTATTGATGAAAACTAATTTAGATGTCATGCCTTTGGCTTGGCCCACTTATGTACTTTGAATAACTTTGATTACCCTGAAAAGGAATAATCAATGTATGTAATCCTCAAGAAACAAGATAATCACATTTACTTTCAAAATACCAGGAATGAGTGATATCGATATTTTCTAGAATGTCATGTTTTTAGAGGATGTAATAGCATATTAATATCCAATGGAATAGAATACATATTATAACAGATGGACATCAATCAAATACAACAATATTCACTTTTATCACTACTACATAATTTGCACTGTCTGTGCTCTTATCCTGTAATGACATCTGCAAAATATAAAGTTGATTATTTATGTATTTATCATGTTTAAATGAAACATAAATCATGGAAAGACTTGGAAAGAGTATTTAGGCCACTGTTTGTGACCACCTGTTCCATGAAATTAAAGCAGCCATGACAGATGGCTGTCCAGTGTCTGCTTAAACATAATGAAAGTGAGTTTAACATCTCCCTTGATAATTCCTTCAACTGCCAAGCTCTTACTCTTAGAAAATGTTTCCTAACAATTAATCAGAAATCTCTCTCCTGTAAATTAAATCTATTATGTTATTTCTCACACTGTGAGTTGACAGAGAACAAGAAAAATTCTTCTATGTGGCATTCATTGATGAGTGTCATAATTTCTCAAGGCTTAATATTCTTAATATTCTTCAATCTTTCTTCATACTTTCTAGTTTTGAACCCTTCTCTTTAGCTGTTCCCAAATCTCAGTACTTTTTAAATTATGCTCCAAAGTGTATATGTAAACATTTGAGGTACAATAAAAATTTTCCAAGTTTCAAGAAGGAAAGAATCAACCACAAACATAGGAGTCATGGTGGCACAATTGTTAGAATGCAGTGTTGCAGGCTGACTCTGTCCAAAGCCAAGAGATCAATCCTGACCACCTCAAGGTTGAGTCGGTCTTCTATTCTTTCAAAGTCAGTAAACTGGGGACCCAGATTGGTGAGGGCAATATGCTCAAATTTGTAAACCACTCAGAGAGTGCTGTAAAGCATTGTGGAGCAATATGTAAGTCTAAGTGCTACTGCTATACTTCTATCTCTATTGAAATTATGAAGGCTCACCCATTATATCCAATAGCCATGGCATGAAAACATGCCTCCCAATAACTTTTAGAGAACATGCTGCAGCCTTACTTTTCAATCCATTGAAGAGGCATAATTCATTCTTAGCTATTCCTATTCTAAAGTAGGGTTTGCTCTCACTTCCTGATATAGGTTTTAGCATATGAATAATATACAATGCCTTATTCATGATATTAGTAATATTGGTGATCAAGACTTACTATCTGATAGTTCTATTAACTAGGTGAGGCTACATGTGCATCTCTCCTTATTTCAGTCATTGCTCTTTATCATCATATTCACTTGAATTTCAAGAGAAAACATACAGATTGTGGTTGCTTTCTGCTTCTCCAATAATAATGTTTTGCATGACTAAATGTCTATGGAGATTCTGAGGAATGGCCAGTGTTGCGATGGAACAGACGCGAACCCCAAGAGCCCCGGGTTGAGCGCCGAAAATCCCCTTGATATGGGGGTCCGGCTCAGACCATAGCTGCCCTGCTATGAGGGAGCTGCTGGAGCGAACAGGGAAGTTGCAAATTCCCTGCAGCTCTGGCTTTTTCCCCTTGACCCAGCGAGGAGGACCGCAGACATCACCAGCTGCCTGAAGTCAGGATAGCCACAAAGAACGGGCAGGAGGATAAAGCACAAACACTGAACAATACAGTATATTGAAGCCAAGTGAGTTAATACCAGCTCACGAAGAGGCACTTGGAGTAATTTTGCCAATAAGCATTTAAAGAAAAATTGAGAAATAGTGGCTAATTTAAACAGGAAATGAAAATGGAAGGAAATAATTAATGATACTTAAAACCTGACAAAATTTGGCTTGGAACCTAAGTCTAGAGCCCTAATTAAATAGAGAAAACAGAGAAAAATAAGACTTCTAATTAAAAATGATTTTGGAGAATTTTGGATGTTTTTATCAATTATTTAAAGATTACAAGCAAGAAGAAAAAAGAAAGAACTTAACTAAGACTTTAAAAATGGATTTTAATTGAACATCTCCCAGTTCCTCTATTCTTTACAAATTTGGACTTAAAGGATTACAATGAAACTATTTAAACAGGACTGAAAAGGGAAACAAATTGATACAGAAAAAAAAGGTGCGGCCCTATCTTACAGACAAAATGGATACTTTGTTAATTGTGGATTGCAACTGTAGACTAAAGACTGACACCTAAAGGCAGAAGAAGAAATACAGGAGGGAATGTCTTTGTGATTTCAGGACAATTTCAAAGGAGAATTTTAGCAACCAGATGGCTGACCTTTAAGACTTATAACAGCAAAGAACAAAGCAGAAAGCAATGGATAACAAGAAAAGCATACAAATGACATCTAAGCAAGAAATATAAGAAATGACTACAGAACTGGAATATTAAAGACAAGAGCTGCTTGCAGCAATGATAGTCAAGAATACAAAAAGCATGATATTATTATTATTATTATTATTATTATTATTATTATTATTATTATTATTATTATTATTATTATTATTATTTAATAATAATAATAATAAAATAATAATAATAAAAAATAATAAAAAAGCATGATATAATAATGTAAAGCTAAAATTTGTATTAAAAATCATCAGAGGATTATAAAAATGTTGAGAAAAGAAGGAATGGGGTATTAAGAAATTTAATAAGATGAAAATATGAAATTTTTAAGCATATGTAATGAAACTGAAATAATTTGAGATAAAACTTTCAATAGAATATTTGAATACAAGCATGGAATTATGTGAAAAATGAGACATGTTTGCTCCTTTTCACTTTGCTCTTTTCATTTTGTTTATTATTTTAATTTTTTTTCTTATATTTGGAATGGGATTATGAAATAATAAGTGATGGGAGACCTTTTTGAAACTGAAAGGTGAGATTTAATGTGTGAGAGATGTTTATAGATACCACCTTGTTCTTATTTTCTTTTTTAGTTACTGGTCTGTCTTTGATAAAATTAGAGATAATTATGGTTGTATTTTGTTTAATGAAGAAGGGGGGGCAAGAAAGGGGGCAAAAATATGGGAACTAGACTTGATTTAACATCAATCTCAGGATAGAGGGGTGGAACAGATGTTTTGATAGAAATGTGCAAATAATAAAATTTTAAGAGGGGAAGGGGAAAAATACTGGAAAAACAATAAAATGAGGGGGTGAAATTTGAAATGTGTTTAATTATGTACCTGACTGATATTTTGTTCAAAAAGACTTGTATGTGGTTTGTTTAAAAAATAAAAATAAAAAAAACTTTTTTCAAAAATAAATAAATAAATAAATGTCTATGGAGATTCTCAGTCACCAGGTCATGGTTGTCCCAAAGATGCTTTTTCAAAAGGCAACTGGACTTTGTTTTTCCTTGAAGATGTTTAGCTTTCATCCATGAAGCTTCTTTAGTTCTGACTGATAGAACTGAAGAAGCTTCTTGGATGAGAAGTAAAACATCTTCAAAGAAAACAAAGTGCAGTTGCCTTTTGAAAATGCACTTTTGCACAAGTAAGTTTTCCCCTGTTTTAATTACTTTGGTGGGGTCAGCAGGGCCAAAATACGTTTGGGTTGTACACTGCATAGCAGCATCACATCTGATGGAGCATCAGCAAAATACAGGGAATCAGACGAATTTCCTTTCCTTGCAATACAAAACAAGCAAGCAAAATAATGGTAGAAGGTTATGTGGATGGATTGATCAACAGGATGCATGGCTTGCACTGAACAAATTGAATACTTTTACTAAGCAGGGTAGTGGATAAAGCAATATGCATATTCAATCTCCACTTTCTTTTTAAAATGGTTCCCGTTACTATGTTGTGTTTTCTAATACAGTAAAATGTTATTTTGAATGTATTTGTTACCCCAAATACAGGAGGTGCCTCAAGAGAGTTCAAATCTCTGCTAACTAATTAGCAGCTTTCAATTTCAACTGACTTTTTGTTTTCTTCTTTTTCTAGCTGGCAAAAATGAGATACACTTTCATTATTTTGGTCTTTTTTCTAACTCTTTGATTCAAGGGGAGAAAAGTTAAGGGAAAGGAAAGGAATGGCAGCAAATTCAGTGAAAGCATTCACTGCTGCATTTATTCTAGATTAAATTACTTGGATGGAAAGACTTAAGTGCAGTAGAGTGAATGGTGAGAGAAACTACATCCTCTACAAAAAGATAAATTACGTGGGAATTACAGATATTGTAGATTAATTTCTATAATCTACAAGCTATAATGCTGTAAGTAAAATCTAAAATTGCAATTACCTTTACTCTAGCCATATTGTTGAAGAACCATTGATGAATGCTTTTTGACTAAGATGTTCAAGTTAACCGTAGATCTGGTCCAAACTTTAGGGCTCTTAAAATGTTATTTTACTTTGAGTCCAATGAATAAAGAAAAATAAAAATGTGTTCCAAAGATGTTTGGAAGGCCACATATTGCCTGCTTAGCCTAATCCAGGGACTCTTTTCTTTTCAGCCTCCTGAATTCCCCTGAATTGTGTCACATAGACCTTAAAAATAAACCACAATCATGTTAATGTACTCATTCTTTTGTGTTTTAGAGTCAAGTAACAATATATGGGGCACGTCACAACCACCCTAACACATTGACTGGGTTTTGACAATTCCAAGGCTCTTAACACATGTTGAATGATTGTTTCAATTTAGTTTCAAACTGAAATAAGCCCACATGATCACTAGTATCACACTGATGTTGAATGGCTCACCACAGGCAATTGGAGAAACTTCCTCACTGCATTTAGAACTTTAATAGCCACCACATTTCAGTTGAAATTAAAGGAGTTTTCTCAGGGCAGGAGACAAAACAGGAACTGATCTTTCAGAACTGTCATGGACAAGTTTAATAAAGGAGACAGGAGGGGGGGAGGGAAGGAAGGAAGGAAGGAAGGAAGGAAGGAAGGGAGGGAGGGAGGGAGGGAGGAAGGAAGGAAGGAAGGAAGGAAGATAAACCTATTTTTGTCATTTAAGTGTTTGACTGGAATAGTCAAACCTTTTTCAGGGTGAATAAGAAGATGATAACCCATTCCTACTTCAACTGGAAAGAGTAATTGAGAATGCAGTTGAACAGAATGACATATATATCTCCAGAAAGTAAAGCAGACCTATGACCATAGTAATCCACTCTGTTGGTAATGCATAATTGGTTCTCCTGTGACATCATCTCCATTTTATCATGAAGATGCCTCAATGAGACTACCTGAAACAGTATTATTGGTGCTGTTTATTTCACTGTGACATTTTATGGGGTTGAATGGGAGGAAACCTGACTGCATGCAGTCACTTTTAAACTCCAAACATATTTTGCAAGTCTTTAAATTATATCACATCATTATTTTAATTTAATGGATGGACACAATGAGGCATGAAGTAGTTTGATAACAAAACCCCCCAAGCCCCCAAACAACAGAATTATTTGTTCCAGTAAGAAAAATGCCCGCATATTTTTAGACAAGAAGCTAGCTTTTTCATTAGATAACTTCATAACATTATTCACATTTTGATGAAATAATGAAATGACCCTACTTAGGGAAACATTGCTGAATGAAATGATGAATGCAACTTCATCTGATATATTCCAGCTTTAATAAGACAAAAACTAGAGAAGGACCTATTTGAAGGTTGAATGGCAATGCCCTACATACACAAACCTCACTAGACAGTAAATTTTGTCCTATAGAGAGGAGAACCACAGGAACTGTAAACTAGATGCACACAGATAGCTAATAACAAATGCAAAATCTGACATGGGTGACACAGATGCAAATTTATAATATGATTTAAAATGCAGAATGTAAGGAGACACAGTGGCCTAGTGGTTAAGACACTGGACCAGAAGGTTGGAAGGTCGAGATCCAAGCATTGTGTGATGGAATCAGCTCCAGCTCTTGCCCCAGTTCCTGCCAACCTAGCATTTTAAAAGCATGCAAAAGCCAGTAGATTAATAGATACTTCAGTTAGAAGGTAACAGCATTCCATGTACCTCGGAATACAGTCATGCTGGCCACATGGCCACAGAAGCATCTTTGGACAATGCTGTCTTCTTCTAAGAAACAGACATGAGCATCACCCTCTAAGTCGGACATGACTGGAAAGGGGAAACCTACACTCTTACCTTTTAAGGATGACCTTTATATCTTGAAGAATATTCAAATATGCTACTGTGTTCCCTATTTCATTATTTTAAGAATAGCAATGAGAAGCATAAGGAATAGCTAAAGTATACATTCGGTTGTAAAATTCACAAAATTTACACAAACGTATATATGTAAATTTCCCCATGTGTTTAACAATTCTTACTTTCTTAAGGACCTTGTGCCTACACCTACCAGGGATAAATCTGTTTGCCTTAAGACATGCAAGTCCTGGTATTCTTCTGCAAAACTCCAAGGTCAAGCAGGGAAGTTATAAATATATTCAAATTCAATGACTTGAAAACTTCCATAGGATTAGAAATTCTGTTAAGGCTGGCCTCCTGATTGTGAATTTAAAAGTGCACAGCATGGGTTAGTGCTGAATTTGGGAAGAATAGCCCAAGTACCAGAATGCTGGGGAAGAAAAGTATTAGCTCTTACATATGCAAATTGAACAATATTTTCCAAATTATGAATGGTGGTAGGTAGAGACATAAGAATCAATAGAAGAGATCATAAAAGTAAGAAAAGGCTTTTAAAAAGGCATATGATCCATTTAACACAAAACCATAGAAATTTAGTAGCATATGCTGTGAATAACCACCATATATTTTTAAGGTCTGATGGAACAGACCTTTTTGCTTGGCTTAGACATTTTCTCTGCCATTCCAATCTCCCCCCTGATGTTTTTTATGGCGGCAATATTTACAGCCAAGGCAACGCTGAGTAAGATGCAGTGATTATAGCTGATTTTATCACAGCCATATTACTTAGCTGCAAGGTGAAGCACTGTGCTAAAATGGATCATGAATCCCCAAAATTGACTATCTGTCACCTTTATAATCCTGATGGAAAGGCAGGTCAGATCAGGCCTGACAACTTTCTATGCAAACAAGAGCATAACAGCAATGCTTGCTTTCCTTAAACTATTTGTCTGAAGAAAAGAGAATAGAATAAGATTGGAATGTTAACAAAGAACAAATTTACACAAGGAAAGCTATACTCACAGAGGAGACACATTGGCCAAAGAACAATAGTATTTGCAAGTCTGGTAACAGGGATAAACTAAGTTTGAAATTTAATAATAAGTTTGAAATTTCAAAGAAAATACAAGACTATCTATCTATCTATCTATCTATCTATCTATCTATCTATCTATCTATCTATCTATCTATCTATCTATCTATCTATCTATCATCATTTAGCTAGCTAGATTCTCTCTCTCTCTCTCTCAAATCAATGTTGATTCTTCAGGACTGCCTGGAGCAATCCCTGCAAGTTTTTTGGGCAAGATTTCAGAAGTGGATTGTCATTATCTACTTTCTAGGGCTGAGACAAGCTGGCTTTGTGACAAAGGCAGGACTAGAACTTACATTCTCCAGTCTGATGCCTTAACCACTACACCAAGCTGTACCATATTTTCCTCCATATACACAGTTCTGCTATTTACTTTCCATTGTTGACAGTAGTATTTGCAATTTTATTTATGGCTGATAAAAGATAAAAGGCCTGGAGGAATGTTGTCCATAGGGTCGTGATGGTTCGGACACAACTTCACAATTAACAATAACCACAAAAGATCCTAGAAGATATTCATCATTTAGAGTATGAAATATAAGGAAGAAGGGGGTAGATTCATTTGCACCATTGCTGATGATGTTTGACAGTGGACTTCTAATATTTCAAAAATCAAATGTTCTATCATTGCCAGAGATACTAAATCTAGGAAATGAACCTGTGACCTTATAAATACCGAACATATGTTGCCCCTGAGCTACAGCTTTTCTCACTAAGCTTTTACTATAAAAAAAAGAAATGTTTTACTAAGAACTTTGAAAGTTTTTTTCCCCCTTTACAACGTTGGCTAGACTTAAAATCCATTGGCAAATAAGTAAGCATGAACATTTTCCTGAGATGTTTTAGAAATATAACCTAAACTATTTAAACAATCCTACAAGTGACCAACAAGTAAGTTTCTGCTTTATCTAAAATGGATTAAATCTATGTTAGAGATTAAGAGTATGGTAATTTAATCTGTAAATAACACTGCTATTGAAATTTTACATCACTCAGGAACCGTATTTGAAAGAATAATTTAAAATAATCACTGAGTCTGATCTCGAAAGAACAATTCCTAATGTTATACTAACTGCTCTTCTATAGTAATGCTTAAATGTTACATTACAGATAAGGAATTTTTGATTCCACCAGATATCAGTTGGTTTGGGTGACTAAAGTCACCTTAATGCCTTCCTTCCTTCCTTCCTTCCTTCCTTCCTTCCTTCCTTCCTTCCTTCCTTCCTTCCTTCCTTCCTTCCTTCCTTCTTTCCTACACCAATATATTTTTTATTTCAGTTAAATATAGATTTTGATCTTTCTTCTTATGGATTACGATGGTTATCATTGCTAATGATCATCTTATTAAATATCAGACAAATATACCCCTCATATAACTAAAAACATTAAATTTATTTATACATGGGACATATTTATTCTGCTGCAGAGCTGTAAATGTTGAGAAACAGATAATACTAATCCTAGGGTACCCTGATTTTTCAAGGCACAATATAATTTTCTTGAACAAAAAATATTTTTAAAAAATCATATTTGTCATGGTGACAAACAAATATGCAATTAATTATGCAATTAATGAAAAACTGATGGGATTAAATTCTTAGTCTAGCTTTCTACCAATTTCTTCCAGGAGATTTCCTTGTCTTATTTAGACAGATGAAGAAGTCTAAAAAGAAATATCCTAAAACCAGATTAATGACTACTGAAATACCAGCAACTTCAAAGCAATGACTCAAGAGGTTAATGCATCCCATTTGCTTTATTAAGAGTGACAGACTGGAGTGAATAAGGGCCATTTACTTTAATGTGCTGAATGTATGGCTGTAAACTGGTATTTATTGCTTATGATCTTGATTCTGAATTGAGTCAAGGGGAACCCTGCATTTTTTTATTTCATACTTAAACACAAATGAATCTGTTTAGATAACCTTCAAACTGTGATTCAAAAAATAAGGAATAGGCAGCAATTCTTAAATGTATGCTACTCTCTCCCGTCCATTCCAAAATAGCAAAATATCAGAGCCTCTGCTTCTAAATGTGATAATCCATGACAAGTAATGTGTTGGGAACCATGAAATATATAAAGTATAAGTTTCCATGAGGCAGCAAAATGAAATAAAATGATAGCTTTTTTTAACCTGCACTTTCCCTGGTAACCATTTCATGGGGGGAAAAATTCCTAGTTAAACCTCTTAGTGGATGATAACAGCTTTAATTGCCAAATATACTCTGTAGGGTACAATCTTATCAATGTCTCACAACTTCCCCTTGGAGCAAAGTTGCTTGATCTACTGTCTCGTGGTATCCCAGTTATCTGCTGGTAAAACTCAAGCCCCTCAGGCACCCAATGGTTGCATTTCATTCCTTTGTTGATCAAAGATTTAAAATATTTTCCACTAGAGACTTTGCAACACGGTGTTTCTCTGACATAACATAAACTGTGGATGTTTTGCTCATTCTTTACATGGATTAGCAGCCAATTCAATCACTTGGATGAACAGCAGCTGCAGATTCCACCATTTTTGTGAAAAGAGAGTCTGAAATTGTCATTATCCTATAATCTCAATGACACTGTGCAGGGGACCATGTTTGCACCAATAACTTGCTGCTCCAAAAGAAGAGATGCAATAAAATGCATGGCAAAGTTAGCACTGATTTTCTGATTTGCTATTTTGGTGCAGGAGCTGAAAATAAAAAAACTGAAGGCAAAAAATATATATGGCAAACGGAATATAATGCAAAAGGAGCTATTTAGCTATATTGTCCTGGCCAGAATCTTTTTTTTTAAAAAAGTAGACCATAGAATAAAATTAATACAAACACCTATTATACATCTACTTTGTTTTATGTCACATTCATAATGTTTTATTATATTTTATACATTTATGAATGCAGTATTTAATATTTCTAAGTTCTTATTATTAAAACTTCTTCCCCAGTTATATCTACTTGTAGGACAGTAGGACAGGCAAGAAAGAAATGAAATGGGGCCCATCTATAAAACAGAATCATCTGGTGCAGGGGTCAGCAACCTATGGCTCCAAAGCCTCATGTGGATCTTTGGGCCCTCTGCTATGGCTCCCTGTCAGGTGATCCCACCCCTGGGTGGCCCTGCTCCTCGTCCTCCCCTCCCAGTCACTCCTTGCCTGACCCGAGAAGATAAGGGTGACGGTGGGAGATGGAGAAGCCGCCAGGGCAGAGACAGAGAGATACAGAGAGAGGGGGAGACAGAGGGAGAGAGAGAGAGAGAGACATAGAGAAATGCAGAGAGAGAGGGAGGGGGGAGAAAGAGAGAGGGAGGGGAGAGAGAGAGAGAGAGAGAGAGATGTCAAAAGGATTTTGTGGTTCCCAGTGGTTCTCTGCTCTAATGACCAGCTGGGTAGGCATGGCAAGGGGGGCTCATGTGACTAGTGGAAGTGAGTGACATCAAATTGGCCATGCCCAACCAGGTTTTGTGGCTCCCAGTGTTTTCTTTTCTGTGGGAAATGGGTCCAAATGGCTCTTTAAGTATTTAAGGTTGCAGATCCCTGATCTGATAGAACCCAGGAACAAAACCTTTTTTGCTGTGATGCCCCCTTGGAATTCAGATTGGTTCTGACACTGCCAGCCTTTAGGAAGTCCCTGAAGACATGGCTTTGTAACTATGCTTGGGGGGCCTGGCAATAGTGGGGAGCTTTTATCCTGGCTTTGTTGATGCAAGGATGGATTTTGGCACTGACCAAAGCTGCTCAAGAAGATGATCAATAGCAGGGAAAAAGCAGAACTGCTTAATTCATTCTTTGCATCTTCTTTACATTAAAATAAAACAAAACAATCAGGCCTATCAAAAATGTAAAATATAAAAGATTAGGAATACAAATAAAAATAAGCAAGAATTTAGTAAAACAACATTTGTCCACTCTGTCAACTCTAGATAAGTTCAAATTACCAGGTCCAGATGGATTACATCCTGGAGTTTTGAAAGAGTTGGTAGACATGATCTTGGAACCATTGAGCCATATTTCAAAGATCCTGGATCACCAGGGAACTACCAGATGACTGGAAAAGGAATAATATAGTTCCCATCTTTGAAAAAGGAAGAAAAACAGATCCAGAAACTACAGACCAATCAGCCTGACATCAATACTTGGGGAGATCCCAGAAAAGATAATCAAGCAATGAATCTAGGAACATCTAGAAGCAAGCAAAGTTATAACCAGCAGCCAACATGGTTTGTGAAAAACCAATAATGCCAGCCAGATCTTATTGCATTCTTTGACAAAGTGATTAAATTAGTGGACCAGTGAAATGCTGTGGGTATAATTTACTTGGACTTCAGTAAGGCATTTGACAAAGTAGATCACAACCTACTATTTGGTAAGACAGAAAAAAATGCGGGTTAGACAGCATCACTACGAGATGGATTCATAACTGGCTGACCAACAGCACTCAATATGTACTCTTTAATGGAAGTACATCTACATAGAGGGAAGCATGCAGTGAGATATCTCAAGGTTCTGTCTTAGGCCTAATACTCTTCAACATCTTCAAAAAAGCTTTAGATGAGGGGTTAGAAGAAGAAGTCATCAAATTTGTAGGTGACACCTAGTTGGGAGGAATAGCTAACACTTCAGAAGATAGCTACAAGACCCAGACTTGAACACTGGGCCTTATTCAACAAAATGCAATTTGTTGAAAAATAAAATAAAGAAAAAACAAAACAAATTCACAGGTATATAATGGTATCTGGCTCAATATCAGTACTGAAAAGAATTTAGGGATCCTAATAGACAATTACTTAAATATGAGCCAGAAATATTCTGCAACTGCCAAAAAAAGCCAATGGAG
This sequence comes from Ahaetulla prasina, assembly GCF_028640845.1. Lineage (NCBI taxonomy): Eukaryota > Metazoa > Chordata > Lepidosauria > Squamata > Colubridae > Ahaetulla > Ahaetulla prasina. The sequence continues at coordinate 33,903,359 of NC_080543.1, read as the reverse complement.
TCCTAGGGTACATCAACAGAAAGACAAAATCAAGATCATGTTAACAACTTTTTTGTTAATACTGCTTTATAAAAATGCGGTACCATCATGCTTGGAATAATACTGCATCCAGTTCTAGTCACCACAATACAAAAAGGTTGTTGAGACTCCTCAGAGAGCAAAGAGAAGAGCAACAGAGATGACTAGGAGAATGGAAGATAAAACATATGAAAAAAAATTACAGGAACTGGATATATCTAACAAAGAGAAGAACTAGAGATGACAGGATGGCAGACTTCCAATATTTTAGAGCTGTTACAGAGAGGAAAGATTGAACCTATTCTTTAAAGAACCTGAAAGTAAGACAAGAAGTAATGGATGAAAGTTATCAAGAAGAGATCCATCCTAGAACTAAGGAGAATTTTTCTGACAGTGAGAACAATTAATCAGTGGAATGGTTTGTTTCCAGAAGTTGTGAGTGTTCTATCACTAGAGAATTTTAAGAAAAGTTGGTGAGCCATTTGTGAGAAGTGGTACAGGGTCTCCTGATTGAGAAGACCTTCAAGGTCCCTTCCAATTCTTTTTATTCTCCTACTTGTTTTTATTATGTTATTTTTGTTTTAAAGTGGTTGTTGATGTTTAATGTGCCTTTATATTGGTAACTACCTTGTTTTTGTTCTGTTGTTGGTTTTAATTCTTGTGTGCCACTTAAAGTCACTTATATGAGATGGCCAGCCAATCAAATAAAATTAAATCAGAAAGACTGAATGAAAATTAACCAAAGTACACCAGCTAAATTCAAAAGGTACCACTATTCATATCATGGAACAAACGATGCTCTGCTTGTATGACTAAAACTCAATGATGTCTTCTTTTTTGATCTTGAATGTTGAAAAATTTCCTTCCTTCCTTCCTTTCCTTCCTTCCTTCCTTCCTCCCTCCCTCCCTTCCTCCCTCCCTCCCTCCCTCCCTCCCTCCCTCTCTTCCACTACTGAACCCAGAAATCTGAAACTTGTTCTATACAGTAGGCTGAGAGCTAAGAGCCGCACATATACAACAAACATCTTATATTTATTTATTTATTTATTTATTTATTTATTTATTTATTTATTTATTTATTTATTATTTGTCACATAGTATATATAAGCATAAGAATGAAATAACTATACAATATATAAGCATATATATAAGCATAAGTATGTAATAACTATATTAATTGGATATAATGAAAGGAAACAATAGGACAGGAAAATTACAAGTGAAGTTACAAGTAGAGAAATTTAGTAACTACCAGCTGACTGTAAAAACATTTGGGAACATTTATATTAATAGTTATGATCTATCTTGAGAACCACTGGGTCAAGTATTGAGACTTAAGGAACATCTCTGATGACATTCATGCTAATTTTCTACAGGTTTATTTATTTTATTAAATGCCTTATTTTTCAATCAAACAATATTTTTTTTGAAAAGCTTACGTCAAACTAAAACTTAGCCATTAATTTTCATGTAGATTTTCATGTAGATTGCTTTTTATTTTAAGACTTAAATTTTTTTTTTGAACATTGGTTGGTTTTTCATCATTAAAAGTCTGTTTTAAATCAAAACAAAAAGTTCTTAAGAGCTTCAAACTGTGACTCATTGATGTCATCCTATTTATTCTGCTTCATTAATTTCTGCTTATTTATGCTGTCAATGTAAGTGGATATTACGGTGTCATTTTATTTTGCAACTTGGTTCATATGGTTCCCATGGTGCACTGTGAACTTTTATAAAATGCACATTTATATACATCAGCCATTTATGTTATTCACTTTAAAGACTGCATGTTTCACTCTTCAGAGCAATCTGGAGCAACTACTGATATTCAGTAGAAGGTGTTATATTTAATTAAAAATAATAAATAGCAGAAAAATACATAAAAATACAAAGCTCTGCAACACAGTGTTTATAGACACAAAAAAAAGACTAAGCAAGATTATATTAGTAAGCAAAAGTAAGCTAGTAATATTACAGGAAAAAGAAAAGTAACATCATTTCAGTTCTAATGCAGACCTGTGATTGTTCAGGTACTGCTGAGTTATAATTCCCTTTGCTATAGATCAGGTTGCAATAGGAAGGCCATAGTTCCTTAAGCCTGCTCTAGCAACACAATAAAACCAGTCAGATTGATGACAGTCCTACTTCAGAATTGTATATGTGCATAAATCTTTCAACCAACCGGGAAGAGTAGTAAATTTAATGCGTAAACAAAGCAAAAGATGTAGCCATGATTGCTTACATTGTCTATTGTTTCCCATTGTACCAAACCTGAATTTCAAAACTCCAGATGACCATTAGATTGATAGCAAGTTAGGATGTTCTATTTCTGCCTAAGTTTACCACCGTGGCTTTGTGACTAAAGGAGAACAAGTACTCATACTCTCCCTGTTTATATCCTGATGCCTTAACCATCACACCAAACTGGTACAAGCTCTCTCTCTCTCTCCTCTCTCCCTCCCCCCTCCCACTCTTTCTCTCATTTTTAATATGGATTTATTAGAATAGAATAGAATAGAATAGAATAGAATTTTATTGGCCAAGTGTGATTGGACACACAAGGAATTTGTCTTGGTGCATATGCTCTCAGTGTACATAAAAGAAAAGATACGTTCATCAAGGTACAACATTTACAACACAATTGATGATCAATATATCAATATAAATCATAAGGATTGCCAGCAACAAGTTATAGTCATACAGTCATAAGTGGAAAGAGATTGGTGATGGGAACTATGAAACGATTAATAGTAGTGCAGATTCAGTAAATAGTCTGACAGTGTTGAGGGAATTATTTGTTTAGCAGAGTGATGGCCTTCGGGGAAAAACTGTTCTTGTGTCTAGTTGTTCTGGTGTGCAGTGCTCTATAGCGTCGTTTTGAGGGTAGGAGTTGAAACAGTTTATGTCCAGGATGCGAGGGATCTGCAAATATTTTCACGGCCCTCTTCTTGATTCGTGCAGTATACAGGTCCTCAATGGAAGGCAGGTTGGTAGCAATTATTTTTTCTGCAGTTCTAATTATCCTCTGAAGTCTGTGTTTTTCTTGTTGGGTTGCAGAACCGAACCAGACAGTTATAGAGGTGCAAATGACAGACTCAATAATTCCTCTGTAGAATTGGATCAGCAGCTCCTTGGGCAGTTTGAGCTTACTGAGTTGGTGCAGAAAGAACATTCTTTGTTGTTCTTTTTTAATGATGTTTTTGATGTTAGCTGTCCATTTGAGATCTTGCGATATGATAGAACCCAGAAATTTGAAGGTTTCTACTGTTGATACTGTGTTGTCAAGTATTGTGAGAGGTGGAAGTATGGAAGGGTTTTTCCTAAAGTCTACCACCATTTCTACGGTTTTGAGTGTGTTCAGTTCCAGATTGTTTTGGTTGCACCACAAGGCTAGTCGTTCGACCTCTCGTCTATATGCGGATTCGTCATTGTCTCGAATGAGACCAATCACTGTTGTGTCATCTGCGAACTTCAGTAGCTTAACAGATGGATCATTGGAGATGCAGTCATTGGTATACATAGAGAAGAGAAGTGGGGAGAGCACACAGCCTTGGGGGCCCCCTGTGCTAATTGTACAGGTATTTGATGTGATCTTGCTTAGCTTCACCTGCTGCTTCCTGTTTGTTAGGAAGCTTGTGATCCACTTACAAGCCTGTTCCGGTACCTGTAGCTGGTTTAGCTTAGTTAGAAGAATGTCTGGAATGATGGTATTGAATGCTGAACTAAAGTCTACAAAAAGGACCCTTGCATAGGTCTTTGGAGACTCAAGATATTGTAGGATATAGTGCAGAGCCATATTAACAGCATCATCTGTTGATCTATTTGCTCGGTATGCAAATTGCAAGGGGTCTAACAGCGGATCCGTGATGGTTTTCAGGTAGGAAAGCACTAGCCTTTCAAAGGTTTTCATTTTCATTTTCATTTGTGTTGCTATGTTTGATTATTAGTTTTCAATCTGAAAACTGAAAGGTGGGAATTACATGTTGTTTAGAGCCAGTTTTGCTAGATGAGGTCATTAGCATTGTTAAATAAATAAATAAAAGGTTGCAGCATCCTCATTTAAATTGGCTGTTTTTAACCAGTCTAGTTAATGTACATCATACATTTTCTCAGTTGACTTATACTTCTATCATATTTAGTTTGTCCTTTATTGCACAAAATTAATCCTGTGGTCACATTGGCAAATGCTTTAATGAAAACAATAAATCTCATTTTCCATCTGTCTCTCTCTTCATAAATTTAACCCTGCCGGTGGATTTTTATAAGCCTTACTTCTGCTTCTCCATTTACAAATCTTGCACTGACTGAAGTTTGACCTGAAACAGAATAATGTGTATTATTACACATTATTATAGCTATTTGGTATGAACCAAGAACCCAAAACAGATCCCAAATCCCTTCTTTGTTCTAATTGTAAAATCCAAAGATCAGAATATGGAGTATCTCTTAACATTCAGTCACCTACCCTGTTTCCCCCAAAATAAGACATTCCCTGATAATAAGCCCAATCAGGCTTTTGAACACATGGGAATAAGGCCAAGCACTTATTTAAGGGTTCAAAAAAATATAAGACAGGGTCTTATTTTTGGGAAAACACGGTAGTAATTTCACATGAGAACATACAAGGTATATTGTTGCTACTATGATCAGTGGCACACTGAGATAGAAATAAACTGTTCTTGGGGGATGGGGGAATCTGGATAAATGGCCCAAACAAAGTGATAAATATAAAGCTGAGAATACCCAGGCATAAAAACATGAGATTTAATGAGAAAAAAGTGGAGCTTTGAACAGAGATTGGGAACATATTCCCAGTAGAGCTTCTTGTGGAATACTTTTCTTTTTTTTTTGGTAATCTTGGATCTTCAGTGTACATAATTCTACTATTCCCTTTCCCCCTGCTATTTTCAACCTTTATTACTCTTAACTGAAGTAGTGAATCTTTTGCATTTTGTTCAATAGTTTTCCTTTAATAAAATTGAAAATAAACACCTTTTTTAAAAAAAAAATCAATGAAATGCTCATGGATGAATTGCAGAATCTGTTTTTGCATTGATTGGGATGGCCAAATAACATTTCTATTTCTTATTATCCAGCTACTTCTCCAGGGCTCTGAAAATTTCCTGACTCCCTTACAACATTTAAGTTGCAAAAGAAAACAAACTATGGATATTTTTTTGAAGGAGCCTTTTATAGATCAGAATATATGTGTAGCAAAGCAAATTAACATTTTTATACAACAGTAACTTGATCATGGAAACATAAAGTAAAAAAAAACCACTATCAGGAGATATATTAAAAATTTCTAAAGCTCTTGACTTTTTTAAATTTGTATTTACTTACACTGCATATGTCAACCCAACTGGCCAATTTTGAGCAGTGTATGGCTCCCTAATACTGTACATAACTGGGATTCAAACAAATGAATACAAATCATATTAAATAAAATAATATCTTCTTGGAAAGAACATTTAGGCAATCAGAGAATGGCCGTGTATTTATTTTTTGTACAGTCTCCTATACTTGCTTAAAAGTCTGTGCTGACCAATTGGCCCCCATCTTCACCCATATTTTCAATAAATCACTAGAGATGTGCTATGTTCCTTCTTGCTTCAAATGCTCTAGCAACACAATAAAACCAGTCAGATTGATGACAGTCCTACTTCAGAATTGTATATGTGCATAAATCTTTCAACCAACCGGAAGAGTAGTAAATTTAATGCGTAATAAAGCAAAGATGTAGCCATGATTGCTTACATTGTCTATTGTTTCATTGTACCAAACCTGAATTTCAAACCCAGATGACCATTAGATTGATAGCAAGTTGGATGTTCTATTTCTGCCTAAGTTTACCACCGTATTGTGACTAAAGGAGAACAAGTACTCATACTCTCCCTGTTTATATCCTGATGCCTTAACCATCACACCAAACTGGTACAAGCTCTCTCTCTCTCTACTCTCTCCCTCCCCCCTCCCACTCTTTCTCTCCTTTTTAATATGGATTTATTAGAATAGAATAGAATAGAATAGAATAGAATAGAATTGAATTTTATTGGCCAAGTGTGATTGGACACACAAGGAATTTGTCTTGGTGCATATGCTGTCAGTGTACATAAAAGAAAAGATACGTTCATCAAGGTACAACATTTACAACACAATTGATGATCAGTATATCAATATAAATCATAAGGATTGCCAGCAACAAGTTATAGTCATACAGTCATAAGTGGAAAGAGATTGGGGATGGGGAATCTGGATAAATGGCCCAAACAAAGTGATAAATATAAAGCTGAGAATACCCAGGCATAAAAACATGAGATTTGTGGAGCTTTGAACAGAGATTGGGAACATATTCCCAGTAGAGCTTCTTGTGGAATACTTTTGGTAATCTTGGATCTTCAGTGTACATAATTCTACTATTCCCTTTCCCCCTGCTATTTTCAACCTTTATTACTCTTAACTGAAGTAGTGAATCTTTTGCATTTTGTTCAATAGTTTTGCTTTAATAAAATTGAAAATAAACACCTTTTTTTTAAAAAAAAAATCAATGAAATGCTCATGGATGAATTGCAGAATCTGTTTTTGCATTGATTGGGATGGCCAAATAACATTTCTATTTCTTATTATCCAGCTACTTCTCCAGGGCTCTGAAAATTTCCTGACTCCCTTACAACATTTAAGTTGCAAAAGAAAACAAACTATGGATATTTTTGAAGGAGCCTTTTATAGATCAGAATATGGAGTATCTCTTAACATTCAGTCACCTACCCTGTTTCCCCCAAAATAAGACATTCCCTGATAATAAGCCCAATCAGGCTTTTGAACACATGGGAATAAGGCCAAGCACTTATTTCAGGGTTCAAAAAAATATAAGACAGGGTCTTATTTTTGGGAAAACACGGTAGTAATTTCACATGAGAACATACAAGGTATATTGTTGCTACTATGATCAGTGGCACACTGAGATAAAAATAAACTGTTCTTGGGGGATGGGGGAATCTGGATAAATGGCCCAAACAAAGTGATAAATATAAAGCTGAGAATACCCAGGCATAAAAACATGAGATTTGTGGAGCTTTGAACAGAGATTGGGAACATATTCCCAGTAGAGCTTCTTGTGGAATACTTTTTTTTTTTTTTTTGGTAATCTTGGATCTTCAGTGTACATAATTCTACTATTCCCTTTCCCCCTGCTATTTTCAACCTTTATTACTCTTAACTGAAGTAGTGAATCTTTTGCATTTTGTTCAATAGTTTTCCTTTAATAAAATTGAAAATAAACACCTTTTTTTTAAAAAAAAAATCAATGAAATGCTCATGGATGAATTGCAGAATCTGTTTTTGCATTGATTGGGATGGCCAAATAACATTTCTATTTCTTATTATCCAGCTACTTCTCCAGGGCTCTGAAAATTTCCTGACTCCCTTACAACATTTAAGTTGCAAAAGAAAACAAACTATGGATATTTTTTGAAGGAGCCTTTTATAGATCAGAATATATGTGTAGCAAAGCAAATTAACATTTTTATACAACAGTAACTTGATCATGGAAACATAAAGTAAAAAAAAACCACTATCAGGAGATATATTAAAAATTTCTAAAGCTCTTGACTTTTTTAAATTTGTATTTACTTACACTGCATATGTCAACCCAACTGGCCAATTTTGAGCAGTGTATGGCTCCCTAATACTGTACATAACTGGGATTCAAACAAATGAATACAAATCATATTAAATAAAATAATATCTTCTTGGTAAGAACATTCTTTGTTGTCCTTTTTTAATGATGTTTTTGATGTTAGCTGTCCATTTGAGATCTTGCGAACCCAGAAATTTGAAGGTTTCTACTGTTGATACTGTGTTGTCAAGTATTGTGAGAGGTGGAAGTATGGAAGGGTTTTTCCTAAAGTCTACCACCATTTCTACGGTTTTGAGTGTGTTCAGTTCCAGATTGTTTTGGTTGCACCACAAGGCTAGTCGCTCACCTCTCGCCTATATGCGGATTCGTCATTGTCTCGAATGAGACCAATCACTGTTGTGTCATCTGCGAACTTCAGTAGCTTAACAGATGGATCATTGGAGATGCAGTCATTGGTATACAAGAGAAGAGAAGTGGGAGAGCACACAGCCTTGGGGCCCCTGTGCTAATTGTACAGGTATTTGATGTGATCTTGCTTAGCTTCACCTGCTGCTTCCTGTTTGTTAGGAAGCTTGTGATCCACTTACAAGTCTGTTCCGGTACCTGTAGCTGGTTTAGCTTAGTTAGAAGAATGTCTGGAATGATGGTATTGAATGCTGAACTAAAGTCTACAAAAGGACCCTTGCATAGGTCTTTGGAGACTCAAGATATTGTAGGATTTAGTTCAGCATTCAATACCATCATTCCAGACATTCTTCTAACTAAGCTAAACTAGCTACAGGTACCGGAACAGACTTGTAAGTGGATCACAAGCTTCCTAACAAACAGGAAGCAGCAGGTGAAGCTAAGCAAGATCACATCAAATACCTGTACAATTAGCACAGGGCCCCCAAGGCTGTGTGCTCTCCCACTTCTCTTCTCTGTATACCAATGACTGCATCTCCAATGATCCATTTGTTAAGCTACTGAAGTTCGCAGATGACACAACAGTGATTGGTCTCATTCGAGACAATGACGAATCCGCATATAGACGAGAGGTCGAACGACTAGCCTTGTGGTGCAACCAAAACAATCTGGAACTGAACACACTCAAAACCGTAGAAATGGTGGGAGACTTTAGTTCAGCATTCAATACCATCATTCCAGACATTCTTCTAACTAAGCTAAACCAGCTACAGGTACCGGAACAGACTTGTAAGTGGATCACAAGCTTCCTAACAAACAGGAAGCAGCAGGTGAAGCTAAGCAAGATCACATCAAATACCTGTACAATTAGCACAGGGCCCCCAAGGCTGTGTGCTCTCCCACTTCTCTTCTCTGTATACCAATGACTGCATCTCCAATGATCCATTTGTTAAGCTACTGAAGTTCGCAGATGACACAACAGTGATTGGTCTCATTCGAGACAATGACGAATCCGCATATAGACGAGAGGTCGAACGACTAGCCTTGTGGTGCAACCAAAACAATCTGGAACTGAACACACTCAAAACCGTAGAAATGGTGGTAGACTTTAGTTCAGCATTCAATACCATCATTCCAGACATTCTTCTAACTAAGCTAAACCAGCTACAGGTACCGGAACAGACTTGTAAGTGGATCACAAGCTTCCTAACAAACAGGAAGCAGCAGGTGAAGCTAAGCAAGATCACATCAAATACCTGTACAATTAGCACAGGGCCCCCAAGGCTGTGTGCTCTCCCACTTCTCTTCTCTTCTCTGTGTACCAATGACTGCATCTCCAATGATCCATTTGTTAAGCTACTGAAGTTCGCAGATGACACAACAGTGATTGGTCTCATTCGAGACAATGACGAATCCGCATATAGACGAGAGGTCGAACGACTAGCCTTGTGGTGCAACCAAAACAATCTGGAACTGAACACACTCAAAACCGTAGAAATGGTGGTAGACTTTAGGAAGAACCTTCCATACTTCCACCTCTCACAATACTTGACAACACAGTATCAACAGTAGAAACCTTCAAATTTCTGGGTTCTATCATATCGCAAGATCTCAAATGGACAGCTAACATCAAAAACATCATTAAAAAAGGACAACAAAGAATGTTCTTTCTGCGCCAACTCAGTAAGCTCAAACTGCCCAAGGAGCTGCTGATCCAGTTCTACAGAGGAATTATTGAGTCTGTCATTTGCACCTCTATAACTGTCTGGTTCGGTTCTGCAACCCAACAAGAAAAACACAGACTTCAGAGGATAATTAGAACTGCAGAAAATAATTGCTACCAACTTGCCTTCCATTGAGGACCTGTATACTGCACGAATCAAGAAGAGGCCGTGAAAATATTTGCAGATCCTCGCATCCTGGACATAAACTGTTTCAACTCCTACCCTCAAAACGACGCTATAGAGCACTGCACACCAGAACAACTAGACACAAGGCCATCACTCTGCTAAACAAATAATTCCCTCAACACTGTCAGACTATTTACTGAATCTGCACTACTATTAATCGTTTCATAGTTCCCATCACCAATCTCTTTCCACTTATGACTGTATGACTATAACTTGTTGCTGGCAATCCTTATGATTTATATTGATATATTGATCATCAATTGTGTTGTAAATGTTGTACCTTGATGAACGTATCTTTTCTTTTATGTACACTGAGAGCATATGCACCAAGACAAATTCCTTGTGTGTCCAATCACACTTGGCCAATAAAATTCTATTCTATTCTATTCTATTCTATTCTATTCAAATAAGACAATAGACAATCAGGATATTAGGAAAAAAAGCTAGCTCTGGTCTCTGCTTTGTTCAGTGCTGGTCTCCAATATATAGCATCAAGCAGCCCTATTGCATTTCACCAAAGTAAATTAGTTTCTTTAATCACCAAAGATCAAAAGTCCTCTGTCTTCCTCTGCTTCTGCTAAGGTGCCTTATATTATCTCATATTCATACCTCTTACTAGCATAAAGGCACTTTTCACCTTACTTCTCAAGTTTATTAGGTCCCTTAGATGCATTGCTCTGATGTTTTTCCCCTTGCAAAAGTACACTCATCCCATTTGCTCTCCCCAAAATTCATTTGTTCTCTGCTAATGAAACCTCTGTGTTACTAACAAAGCAGAAAATAAAAAAGGTAAATAGCAGTCCCCAGAAACAATTTGTTGGTGGATACAGTCTTGTTGAACAGTGTCTGAGGGAATTTTTCTTCCCAGCAAGTGGGGGTGGAAGAAAAGAGGACAGGAGGGTTACAAAAACAATTAGTACAGCCAGAGAGAAAATAGTAATTACGCTCATACCAAAGACAAATAGGCACTCAGACAGCTGCATCTGTGATGTCCACAAAGCACTTCAGTACAGAAGCCACCTGACTAAGAAGGACTACTAACATCAGAGGGGCATAAATGTAAGACTCCATTTCACATTTAACCATTTAGGAACTACTGTAAAACTATCTGTCCTAACTTGTTTTAAGTCATAATCTTCTTATGTACTAAGAGAATCTCTTCCCTTAAAAGGAGAGAAATGACAGAACTAGAGATTCTTAAAATATGTCATATTATCTGCAAGATTGCTACACAGATTTTTCCAGAAAAAAATCTGTTCTGATGGAATTCTTTTCCTTAGTCCCTATAATTAAGCCCTACAAAATGAGGTCATTTCAGTTAAATCTTATCTGTTTATTCAAGATTTGAAGGCTAAGCAACAAAAAAGAGAGGAATATAATATAAACTTGAAAAAGAAGTATAAATTAGACATCTCTATATTCAAAGATTAAATACTGTAGATTCACTGAGTTGTCACTCAGAAAGAGATTCATAGAAATCAACACAGATTCTTAAGAAAGAGCAGCTTTGCACCAGTTAAAATATATTTCAAATCCCTATGACATGACACTAAATGCTGTACTTAATTCAGCTTCAGGACTAGGATGCTAATCCAAGCTCCAAAGGACATTCTAAATACAGCCACCTTCTGCTAAACCTTTTCTTGAGATTTAACAGGGATAATTTATACTGTTCTTATTACTAAGTTGGGAAAACAATTAGTACAGCCAGAGAGAAAATAGTAATTACGCTCATACCAAAGACAAATAGGCACTCAGACAGCTGCATCTGTGATGTCCACAAAGCACTTCAGTACAGAAGCCACCTGACTAAGAAGGACTACTAACATCAGAGGGGCATAAATGTAAGACTCCATTTCACATTTAACCATTTAGGAACTACTGTAAAACTATCTGTCCTAACTTGTTTTAAGTCATAATCTTCTTATGTACTAAGAGAATCTCTTCCCTTAAAAGGAGAGAAATGACAGAACTAGAGATTCTTAAAATATGTCATATTATCTGCAAGATTGCTACACAGATTTTTCCAGAAAAAAATCTGTTCTGATGGAATTCTTTTCCTTAGTCCCTATAATTAAGCCCTACAAAATGAGGTCATTTCAGTTAAATCTTATCTGTTTATTCAAGATTTGAAGGCTAAGCAACAAAAAAGAGAGGAATATAATATAAACTTGAAAAAGAAGTATAAATTAGACATCTCTATATTCAAAGATTAAATACTGTAGATTCACTGAGTTGTCACTCAGAAAGAGATTCATAGAAATCAACACAGATTCTTAAGAAAGAGCAGCTTTGCACCAGTTAAAATATATTTCAAATCCCTATGACATGACACTAAATGCTGTACTTAATTCAGCTTCAGGACTAGGATGCTAATCCAAGCTCCAAAGGACATTCTAAATACAGCCACCTTCTGCTAAACCTTTTCTTGAGATTTAACAGGGATAATTTATACTGTTCTTATTACTAAGTTGGGAAAACACTATCAATAATAATAATGGCAACAATAAAAACCAATTTGCACATATTTAACCTGCAATAGCTACCTTATTATGCCTAGAATGCTCTTCCTTGGCAAAATGAAGTACTAAATGCAGTACTTTGGGACTATGCTAGCTGCTTTACAGTAATACACAAACACATACGGTGGGGGGGGGCACACAGAGAGAGAAACTCGTGTGTGTGTGTGTGTGTGTGTGTGTGTATGCATGCCTTTGGTTATTTGGGTTTTCTCCCGCATAAAATTGGAAGTGTCTTGGCGACGTTTTGACGAAGTCCCATACTCATGACTGCCAGACAGCATGTCACCACCACACATCCATGCGGAAAGCAGACTCAAACCCACACCAATGATGAAGCACGACCACAGACCAGAAGCCAGACCGCAGCTGCATCATTAGCCATTTCAAACCCCTCCAATCCATACATGCAGCAGACTGACACCCACCATGAAGATGTAGCACGACCACGACCACGAAGCCAAACAACAGCAATGCAGCTCACCAACTCAAATCCCCCTGCAGCTCAGACTAACCTGAGCACAACCAAGTCCCCCCCACGCAAACAGAACACACCCTCGGCCAATCAGAGCACAGCCAACCCCACCATCCAATCAGAGCACAGCCAGACCCCCAACCAATCAGAACACACCTCCACCCAATATAATAATTCTATAATTTGTAAGGTAAGGTAAGTAAGGTAATTACAAGATGTCTGAATTAATTATGACTACTTCAATTTTGCTTAAGAAACTTACTTCTAGAATAGAATTACACCCCAGGGTTCTGAAGGAACGGGCAGACGAAATCTCAGAACCACTGAACTATTACTTTCAAAGATCCTGGAGCACAGGGGAACTGCCAGAGAACTGGAAAAGAGCTGATGTAGTTCCCATCTTCAAAAAAGGAAAAAAAAAAACCCAGATCTTATCAGCCTAACCTCAATACCAGGGAAGATTCTGGAAAAGATAATCAAGCAACGAATCACCGAACACCTAGAAGCAAACAAAGTAATAACCAAAAGCCAACATGGGTTTGTCAAAAACAGATCATGCCAGACTAATCTTATCGCATTCTTTGACAAAATGACAAAATTAGTAGACCAGAGGAATGCTGTCGATATAATTTACTTGGACTTCAGTAAAGCATTTGATAAAGTAGACCATAACTTACTACTAGATAAAGTAGAAAAATGTGGGTTAGACAGCACCGCCACCAGATGGATTCGTAACTGGCTGACCAACCGCACTCAACGTGTAGTCCTCAACGGAACTACATCCACATGGAGGGAAGTATGCAGTGGAGTACCCCAACGCTCTGTTTTAGGCCCAGTACTCTTCAACATCTTCATCAAAGACTTGGACGAGGGAATAGATGGGGAACTCATCAAATTTGCAGATGACACCAAGCTGGCAGGAATAGCCAACACTCCAGAAGATAGGCTCAAATTACAGAAAGATCTTGAACATTGGGCATTATCTAACAAAATGAAATTCAACAGTGAAAAAAGTAAGGTTCTACATTTAGGCCAAAAAAAAACAAAATGCACAGGTACCGGATATGTGGTACCTTGCTCAATAGTAGTAACTGTGAGAGGGATCTTGGAGTCCTAGTGGACAACCATTTAGATATGAGCCAGCAGTGTGCAGCAGCTGCCAAAAAAGCCAACACAGTTCTGGGCTGCATAAACCGAGGGATAGAATCAAGATCACGTGAAGTGTTAGTGCCACTTTATAATGCCTTGGTAAGGCCACACTTGGAATACTGCATTCAGTTTTGGTCGCCACGATGTAAAAAGGATGTTGAGATTCTAGAAAGAGTGCAGAGAAAAGCAACGGAGATGATTAGGGGACTGGAGGCTAAAACATATGAAGAACGGTTGCAGGAACTCGGTATGCCTAGTTTAATGAAAAGAAGGACTAGGGGAGACATGATAGCAATGTTCCAATATCTTAGGGGTTGCCACAAAGAAGAGGGAGTCAAACTATTCTCCAAAGCACCTGAGGGTAGAACAAGAAGCAATGGGTGGAAACTAATCAAGGAGAGAAGCAACCTAGAACTAAGGAGAAATTTCCTGACAGTTAGAACAATTAATCAGTGGAACAACTTGCCTGCAGAAGTTATAAATGCTCCAACACTGGAAATTTTAAAGAAAATGTTGGATAGCTATTTGTCTGAAATGGTGTATGGTTTCCTGCCGGGGCAGGGGGTTGGACTAGAAGACCTCCAAGGTCCCTTCCAAATCTGATATTATTATTATTATTATTATTATTATTATTATTATTATTATTATTATTATTATTATTATTATTATTATTATTATTATTATTATAGAATAGAATTTTTATTGGCCAAGTGTGATTGGACACACAAGGAATTTGTCTTGGATTGTGTGATTGGACACACAAATTCCTTGTGTGTCCAATCACACTTGGCCAATAAAAAAAAATATCTATTCACCAAGCCTCAAAAGCAAGGCTATTATGACTGTCCCTCTAAATGAATGATTGTTTTAACTGTGTGTTTTTTGTGTTTTGTCTTTTTAAAAAAAAATTCAATCCCATATCTACACTTGAATATTGACTAAAAAGAA
Organism: Ahaetulla prasina; assembly: GCF_028640845.1. Classification (NCBI taxonomy): domain Eukaryota; kingdom Metazoa; phylum Chordata; class Lepidosauria; order Squamata; family Colubridae; genus Ahaetulla; species Ahaetulla prasina. The sequence continues at coordinate 33,888,296 of NC_080543.1, read as the reverse complement.
TCAAGACAATCTACTTCTATTAGGAGGTTCATTGTTGTCTCTCTAACACAATCTAAATAATTTTCTCTAAGGGGAAATTGAAAATGCTAAGAAGGTTGGAGAAGGGTAATAGTTGTCTAATTCAGTTAGATCCCAAGAGACTCTCTTAAGGACAAGACATTTGCAGCCTATTTCATAGCTTAAAAGGAGACCCTCTAAATAGGATAAGAAGATTCCCTTTATTCTTTGAGGATTTTCCCATTGAGTTAATTTGTTCCTTGGATTTGGAGGGAAACAATACTTTTTAAATTATAGTGGGGATCATGTGTTGTCCTTATATTACTGAAGCATATCTCCCAGCATTCTTCATTATTAGATGTCATTCATTATTAGATTGATTTGAAAACATCCTGTTGTGTTGTATTACTATGTGGTTTGGAAGTATTACTGTTTTGGGAAGGAATGCTATGCAGAGAGTGGTAAGGTTGGCAGAAAAGATTATTGGAAGTTCATTTCCTTCTATCCAGGACACAGCATATAAGCAATGCTGGACCAGGGACCACAGTATGTCTGGGATGCTACACAACCTCTCCATTACTAGTTTTCTTTGTTATCTTCAGGGAGGAGGTTTTGCACTTTCCAAAGCAGAAGAACTAGATTCTGGAACAGCTTTGTACCATATAATATCAACAAACTCTTAAGACTCTTTTTTCTGCTATGTATACAATATGGATTGTTATATGTATGTGTATGTAGAGAGCATATGTATGTGCATGTATGGGTATGAATATGAGTATATAGATATATAGATTTACTTTTGAGAATGGGCATCAGAATTTCATTTTTTTAAAAGTGTGTCAGTGTGTTTACAGAAAAAAGTCACAATAAAGGTTATCTCAGCTTATTAGTCATGCAAGGTAAAGGACCAAGAAACTGTCGTTCAGCCACATCTGGAAGGCTATGAGGTTTCCCAGAGTACCTCAAACTTTCTGTGTTAGAAATATTTAGTTCGATGTTGAATTTGCACTTACTTAACATAGCTGTTGTAGGAGCAAGACTTACTTCAGTAGAAAATTTAAAATAATTAACTTTGTAGTCCATTCCAATTCTGTGATTCTTGGAACATGAGAGACTTTGCAGAGGTGCATAGCATAGTAATATGTATTTTTACTTGTAAATTACTTAAGACAAATTACTGAAGTAGATTCCTACTTATTTCATACAGAGATTCCAAAAATAAACAAGCCATATAAATTCTTAACAGGTGGCAACCCATTCACAAACCCCTGGCAGATAACTGCATCAGCTAATAACCAGCAAGCAAGTCTCAGCTTTATAGCATTTTCACACTTAATTGGAGTTATAATTTATCACATCTAGAGAACATCCTTCACTAGAAAGATCCATTTTGGGCAAGAAATTCATTTAGAAAAAATAAAAAAGTAGGCTTATCCACAGAAAGAACTAATTAAAAGGGAAGAGAGAGAGAAATATCCTCCAAAATTCCAAATTAGTTTCTAGTTAGTACCTCTAATATTCCCAAATTGCTGCAAGCTTATTAAAAGTGCTGTACAATCCAAATACTGACTTGTGGATATGAAAAATATCATGATCTTACTAAATTATGATGTTGTAGAAGTGGAAAAAAATCAGAAATGATCAATCATTTTTCCTATGGGAGAGGTTGTAATAGTTGGGATTTTTTATTTTAGAAAAGTTAAGTGGGTTTTTTTATGCTTATATAATAATGCTTAATGTGGGATATGAAACAGTTCAGGAATAGGTTATGTCCTGTTTTTATCATGACATAGTGAAGTCAGTTGATCCAGAGGGCTACATAAAAAGACAAAAGTGCATCACCACGTAGGACCTTAAAAATCTCTCTCTCTCCTTCTCTTCTCTTCTCTTCTCTTCTCTTCTCTTCTCTTCTCTTCTCTTCTCTTCTCTTCTCTTCTCCTCTCTTCTCTTCTCTTCCACTCCCTCCCTCCCTCTCTCCTTCTTACCAAAGGAGGTATCTGTCTGTACCAGCTGCACAATTTTGAAGGCAGCAAAGTAAACACAGGCAAAACCTTATTGCATATGACGTCGTGACGTTGCATATGACGTTGCATATGACGTCGTGACGTCGTGACGTCTCGCCTGGATTACTGCAATGCTCTCTACATGGGGCTCCCCTTGAAGGGCATCCGGAGGCTGCAGTTAGTCCAGAATGCAGCTGCGCGGGTGATAGATGGAGCCCCCCGTGGCTCCCGTATAACACCCATCCTGCGCAGACTGCACTGGCTACCTGTGGCCTTCCGGGTGCGCTTCAAGGTTCTGGTGACCACCTTTAAAGCGCTCCATGGCATTGGGCTGGGTTATTTACGGGACCGCCTACTGCTACCGAATACCTCTCACCGACCCGTGCGCTCTCACAGAGAGGGTCTCCTCAGGGTGCCGTCAGCGAGGCAATGTCATTTGGCGACGCCCAGGGGAAGGGCCTTCTCTGTGGGGGCTCCCACCCTTTGGAACGAACTACCCCCCGGACTCCGTCAGCTTCCGGACCTTCGGACCTTCCGCCGCGGGCTTAAAACATACTTATTTAATTGTGCAGGACTGAGCTAGATTTTAAATTTCTGGGTTTTAATTGAGTTTTATTTGTATATTTTAATTAACGGGCTTTAAAATAAGTTTTTTAATTGTTTTTATTCTGTATTTATATGTTTTTAAGCGCCTGTGAACCGCCCTGAGTCCTTCGGGAGATAGGGCGGTATATAAATATGATTAAATAAATAAAATAAATAAATAAATAAATAGATTCAGTGCAAAATTAAACACAATTTGATTTCTAGATGCTGCCTAGAGTCACTTGAAATGGGCAGCTATAGAAATCAATCAAACAAACAAATATGTGCTACAAAAAAATTCATCAGAAGACTTTTTTCTTTCAATGTGGCAGTATTTGCTAGAAAGTATTACCCAGTCTTGAGAGGAGTTTATGTAGACGTAGTTTGTACACTCTAGTGCTCAATTATATTACAACTTACTCAGGGGTGTGTTCTACTTACCTTTACTACCAGTTCAAAATGGGGTCACGCATGCGCAGAAGCTTCCTGATGACATCCGGGTTGGTGGGAGGAGCCTTCCTCCTATTTTACTACCAGTTCTTGAAAACCAGTCCAAACCCACTACTGAACTTACTCACAGTGTAGGCCATATTTGCTGGTGAGCCATATTTCTTTGTGTTGGGAACTTTTCTTTCTGCCACAGTTCATGTTGTTGTTGTTGCTGTTGTTGCTGTTGTTGTTGTTGTTCTGACCAAAGTATTTAAACATTTCAGCTCAGAGACTATTCACCAGTATTTCATTTCATTTCATTTCATTTCCAAATGTCCTGCAAAAATTCTGTCCTTGTAAGCTGAAATGTCAGCAGCAAATCTATGTACACCTTCATGCAGTTTAACCTTTTCTTTATTCATACAACTAAAAAGCCACTGAATTAATAACATCACTGTGATTATATGGAAGGCAAATTGTTTTGACCAACAACTCATGCCTGAGAGATGATTTAATAAAATATTTATTGGAGTCATGATCTGGATCCCATCAAAGTAGAAGGGGAAAAAGAGATAAGTTTCAGTGAGGATTGAGATCTAGTCCTAACTGAAATTAAATCAAAAGTCCCTAATCTCTGACTATACTTCCTGATCATGATAGAAGTTGTCATCAAATTATCTAAAGAAAGAAAAATGATTAGCCTGGGAAACAGATTTGATCTTTTTGGGGTCAAAGTTATCTAAAAATAATTATTTATTTATTGCTATTTGAACATTATGTTTTAGAATAACAGAGCAAATAATTAATTGTTTCTATTTATATATAAGAAATCTGTAAAGTTCTGAGTCACCAGAAGTCAACTTTCTTTGCACACTAAAGAATTAAAGTGGATTAAGATCAAACATATCAGAGATCTATGGAAAGTTCACGCACACTTTATGGTAGAAATTATTCTACCATTCTGAACTTTGGAAGAGCACTATGCTCGTCTCTCAAAAACAATTCTTTCATTGTGATGGCATTCTTCAGAATAATCGCCTTTGGATAGTCTGTCACAGATTGGGAATTATTGTAATTTTACAACTCTAACTAGAATAACAATAGCACTTAGATTTATATATCGCTTCATAGTACTTTTACAGCCCGCTCTAAACAGTTTTACAGAGTCAGCTTCTTGCCCCCAACAATCTGGGTCCTCATTGTATCCACCTTGGAAGGATGGAAGGCTGAGTCAACCTTGAGCGGTGAGCTTTGAACTGCTGAACTGCAGCTAGCAGTCAACTGAAGTAGCCTGCAGTCATGCACTCTAACCACTGCACCATCTTGGCTCTTCCTCAAATCCCCAAATCCACTAAAGAAAACTAGAAATAGGTATTCAGCCCTCTAAAAGATACTTTAGTAAGGAATCACATAGAGGTTTTTTTTTCTACTTTAAAAATGCAATTATTGTCTAAAGGTAAAAGAAAATACTAATGCCTCCCAGGAATCTAAGATATGTCAGTATATGTGATAATCCCATTCTAACAAAGTAAAGTGGATGCTTACATCTCTTTGAAGAAATGTACCCTAAGTTCCTCTCGAAATGTAGAGAATTCCAGGAATTTAAACCATAAAGAAAATCAGGAAGTTAATTATGTGCTAAACTGCTACTTCCCTCCCCCCCAAAAAAACCAATCAAGAACCACAACCTGTTGCTCTCTGAAATATCGTATCAAATGTTTTTATTAAAAACATAAATGAATAAATAAAAACTGATGAAAGTGTAATTTCCCTCCATCCTGCCTTGTCTTCAGGTTTGCTAATAAGGAACTCTAAAGTTATTACTTCCTCATCAAATATTCCATTACAACTGACAGGCCTAAAAAGAGAAGTGTCATTTGCACAAGCGCCCACCAAGCTTCAGCAGCCTTTTCAGTCAGTGTCATGGTGGAACTGGGATTGTGTCATAAGCAGAAATGAGGCTGGGACCTGTTTAATATATAATTAGCAATAAGAAGAGTTTGGAAGGCATTTGAATAATAGATTCTGTAACCAGTTAAAATGGAAGAGAGAGAGAAAGAGAGAAAGGGACAGAGGGATGGAGGTAGGGAAAGAGAGAGAAGAAAAGAGGACAGAGAGACCAATCTGGAACCAACCATTAGAATAAAAGAGCTTTGCCCAGTTCTAATTTATCCTGCATTTTTCTCTGGAATAGTCTTACTTCAGCTCTTACAATCTTCCCAAAAGTTGCCACCACAACAATTGATTATATTCAGAGTAACAATAATTATACTTACATTTAATTTCATATGTTGAAATTAATTTATATAAATTCTGATCTTGTTCTTGTTCCTATAACATTCATTTTAAATATCAAATAGAGCCCTAAAAAAGGATGCATATCCATGTTCTAGAGAAAGCACAACCAGACACACATATAAAGATTACCAGACAAGTGATTATCCTTATAAATGTTCTGTACAAAAATATTCCATTGCAAATAAGATGCAATAATGATGGGTTCTTATAAATATTGTCCCTCTAAATAAGGGTGTACGTCAGGACTGTATTTGAGCCCAACTTTAACATCTACCTTAACAACTTGGGGTCTTGCACTATTTTTAAATAGTGCAAGAACCATTTCCCTTCCCTTGGCCATAAAAGACTACTGTTGTTATTATATGCTGATAATAGGGCTTTATTCTCCCTCACAAGATTGGACATCAAACACCTCTTAATAGCCTTTGTTGAATATTACCAGCAAAATTCCCTATAAATAAATTTAGACAAATCTAAGATCCTAAGAAGTTTGAGAAGAAATTTAAGTGACATAAGTAGGTGATTTGGGATCCTCCAACTGATAAAAAGCAATACAACTGGAAAAGAAGGAACTTCGGCTATTCTTCTCACTGGAGAAGAGCCTAATGCTAGGAAAGATTGAGGGCAAAAGAAGGGGATGACAGAGAACAAGGTGGCTGGATGAAATCACTGAAGTCACCGTGAGCTTAAATGGACTCCAGAAGATGGTAGAGGACAGGAAAGCCTGAAGGAACATTGTCCATGGGGTCGCAATGGGTTGGACATGACTTATCAACTAACAACAATTATTCAAGCATTACATTTGGGAAACTATTGTTATAGATCTACTTCCTGTAAAAGTTTGAGACTGGTTTTCAACCTAGTCAGTTGTTTCTCCCATTCATGCCATAGTTACAGTCAAAAACACATCCCCTGTAAACATCTGGTCAGATTAATAACACTCACTTGAATCCCTCTCTAGAATGATATAGAGTCTATCTTCCTTTTCATTAACTATTAGGCAGAGAGCTAAAGAGGCCATACTATGTCACATCCTCATTTTATGAGGTTTTACAGCATCCACTCCATCTTGGGGCTGGGGATGGAAGGATTTCTTTAGTTTTGCACAGTGTATATATTCTGTGTAGGGTGTTTTTTTTTTTTTTTTACTGAAATTGACCACCAGAAGGCAGTACACAACCAGTTTAATACTGTTTGAATTTTTGTCAGTTATATACAGTACTATATAGCCACAAATCTTATTATGGGGGTTCCTGAGTTCCATCCCCAGTAGAGGATTTAGATCAATTATATGCTTGATCTTGTTTCCTCATAAAATGCCATTGGTTAACATAAGTAATCAAGATATGTAAAAACATATGTAAAGAACTTACTGTATGTAAAAACATATTTTTGCAATTTTGCCCAGTTAATCAAAGGAGTTAGAAGTTTCAAGCTAAAGGTGGCAGTGCTGATGCTGCCAAGAATATTATCCACTTCCTTAGGTATAATAAACTCAAAATAATCCCAGATAGCATCATAAAAATCCTTGTTTACCACACTGGGTTCTGTCCATTTGGCATCCAGCCAGAGTGTATACAAGTAACAGAATCATACACCAAGCCTTCCACGGTCTTATCCTATTTCCAGATAAAAGCATTTTGATTTTTTACACAGTTTTCCATAAAAATACATATTTTATATGAATTGTGTATGCAAATTATCTGAATATACATATTTTTGTACGTAGATTCTTTAAATACACTCATTTTTTCAACTGAGAGATATTTAGAAGATGTTAAATTTATCTTCAGAATTCATAACAAGAGATGCTGTTTTGAAGGATCATCACATTCTTCTTGCAAAGAAATTAATGGCAATTCTTCCTCCCCCCCCGACCCCCCAATTTCCATAGACGATAAGACTGCAATGTTTTAAATTCAAAAGGAAAAGGCTGCTTCAGCAGCTCTTTGTGTGTGCCTATAAAGAACCTTTGAGCAATTCCTTAAAGTATCTAATATCCACAGCTGGAACTTCTCAGTATTTCCTGGGAATAATGTTTGGTTTAAGGAGTTACCAACTGGTGGTGAGTACATGCTCGTACATGCTCCAGATCTGAAGCACAGATTCCCCCTTTGACTCTGAAGTGCTTAACAGAATTACTCATGTGCATATTGTTTCTCTTTCAACAATCAAAATGTGGAATAATAAATAAGAAAATTAAACTAAATAGTTAAAGGCATTTTGTCTTATAAGGCAGAGCTCCCCAACTTTCCAACTTTGTGGACTAGCGGGGCGGGGGAGTAGATGGTTCTGTGTGAATGACTGGCACGTGTGCCCACGGCTTGCGCAAATGGATCCTGCACGCATTCATTTGCATGCTGCTTGCACAAGTGGGGATGTGCATGTGCTTGCCTGTCACTTCTGCAGTCCAGTTCTGAACAGCTCATGACCCAGTAGTAGGCCACAGGGGTTATGGACCCCTGTTATAAGGGCTATTACAGACATAAATTCAGACATCCAATAACTATGGTCCAAAACAAGCATCAAAACTCTCAAATTTCTGGTAGTCTCAATATTTACACAAATCATTTAACATGCAAGCTAAAAGAAAAAAAGTATGTGTCATATAAGAGCTTTTATGGGTCATACGTGCTGCTTTCTGATCTTTGTGTGTGTGTGTATCTATGCGCGTGTGTATACATGTGTGTGTGTGTATGATTCTTGATTGTGTTTAGAATGCAAAGTGAATTTAAAAGAATCTCAGACATATGCAATTCTCTGAATGGAAATCTCATATTTTGATGAATATTCGGCTACCATTACAGCTGAATTATAAAGAAATTCATAAGGGAAGACAACATTCTATTTAAAAAGAATTGTCTAGCAGATGTAGGTAAGAACAACAAGAAGCCAACTCTTCATCTCATATAGTAAACATTTATTTGTTAGTAATTTGGACTGCCCTGTTGGGGCTCCCACCCCACTTTTTTTTTAGCTTTCATGTTAGTTGATTTATGTGAATGATGAGACTATCTGGAAGCTGGAGTTTTAATGCTTGCTCTGGGCCTTAGTGCTTGGATGTCTGAACAACCTGCATAGAAATATTAAATACCTAGCTGCTAAATTTCATGGTTCTGCAGTCTCAACACAAGTACACCTGTAAAAATGACTGTTTGGTCTGTACAACTGTAGCAAAAGCAAATTTCTGATACATCTGTGATGGGTTAGCTCCTTAATTTACCCTACTCTTCATGCAAAGATAGTGATGCAGATAGCCAAAAGTTATTCCCTGCTTGGAGGAGATTATGGTCACCACTTTAAGAGCTGCAATGTCATCAGGTGGCAAATCAAGATGCTGTTTTCATGTTTCAACCCAGTGGTGAAATCCAAATTTTTTTACTACCGAGGTGGTATTTACCGGTTCTCTGAACTACTCAAAATTTCCGATACCGGTTCTGCAGAACCTGTCAGAACCTGCTGGATTTCACCCCTGTTTCAACCCCTACATAACTCAGGACCTAGGTATCTTTGGGACCTCTTGTTCTCAATGACATCGGCATATTCAGTAAGATCTGAAAGGGACATTCTAAGGAAAGGTAACCTTTGGTGTCCATGTAGGTGACCTTTCTCCAGTTCCCCCTCCCCGTTCCTATGGAACAGCACTTCCTCTTATCTCTACCTTATCTCTACTTCAACTTTACTCTACCCAACATTAGATTTTCTCCAGCCCTATTGGGATTTAGAAGCCATTGAGAACCAGTGGGGGACTATGGGGACTAAAAGAACTATGAGACCTGAAAGAAGAGATATCGCCCCTTCAATTAAGTGTTTATTTATTTTGCTGAGGGTGTGTGCCGTGGCTGAAAAGCATGGATCATGCTATTTTGTCTTTCCATGTGTATTATCTTTCTTACTGATAGTTCATAGAATTGGTTTTGACTAAATGCCACAATAAAATCAAAAAATAAATATAGGTTTAATAGGAGAATCAACAAATGCAAAGGAAATCCTAATCACTCATCGTGGGAAATATATATTGCCTCTAAATAAAGGCTGCTGAGTCTCCAATACCTGTTGCTGGGAGAGAGCCAAGTATTTTGTCTTAATTCTCAGATTTTGGCTTTTTTCAGAAATATTTGTTGATTGGAGGATGTGGTTGCTTCAGACTCAGCTGACTAAACAATGATTCATCCTACAAATTCTATTTGATTTCTGGGAAGAAAATGGATGGGCAATGATATTAAATGTAATTTGCTGTATTCCAGCATGATTAATTCTAGGATTTGTAATATGAGCATTCAGGAGAAATGTCCTCTTTCACCTCAAAAATATGCTACAACTGCCCACTCTTATAGAAAGAGTGCAGAATGCTTTCCCCCTTGACAGCTTAACTGCTTTCAGCATTTTTCTCAAAGGCTTCAATATCATATTTTTGATGTGCCCTGACTAATCATGTGCTACTTTTCCTTCGTTCATCTCATTTTAAACTCTTCAGTTTTTCCCTGGCAAACTTTCCCATCACTTGCCTACCTTGGATAATGTCCTCAAACCCTCTATTTAATTTCTCTTCACCAGTATTTAAATTGCTCTCACACAACTTACAATAGGATTTTTTTTGCCAATGGAACTAAAAGGAAGCTCTCCCAGATTTTCGTAAGTCCAAAGTTCAATACATTCCTCTCAGGTCATCTAAAAAATTCTGCCTCAAAGAATTTCCTACTAGTTGATAGGATGGGAGACAAGGGAGAAATCAGGAAAAAGAAAAGGAACCTGTTCATTTCCCCTATATTTCTAAAAAATATGAATAATAGAGGAAAAGAAATGGAAAGGAGGGTTGATAAGCAATTATCATGCACAAGAAGTATCAGTAGGAACCAAAATTACTTTAGAACAACATTTTAAATAAGAGATATCTGATATTGTGTTCCATTAACGTTGTTTTTCACATTTCCCACTGATCCCATCATAAGAATGTAAATGTAGATAAATATTTACATTAAATATGAATATTAAATAAAAATTTTAATGTGCCCTGGCAGCAAAATGGATATTTAGATAAATAAATGAAATACAGAAATAAAAACAAGGTTCTTTGTTAGGCTCAGTATTCTTCAATCTCCTTATTTATAAATGATTTAGAGGAGGGGGCATACAGAAAATTCATCAAATTTGCAGACAACATCAAGCAGGGGGAATAACCAACACTTTAGAAAATAGGCTCAACATCCAGAAAGATCCTGAAAGAATTGAGGGTCTATTAAACAAAATGCAATTCACTGGGGAGAAAACTAAGATTTTAAATTTAAGCAACAAAAAACAAATTCATAGGTATAGAATAAGTGCTACCTGACTCAACAACAATAATTGCGAGAAGGATCTAGGACTCCTAGAAGAATCATACTGAAGTATCATACTGCACAGTTTGCACTGGCTCCCTGTGGTCTTTCGGGTGCGCTTTAAGATTTTGGTTACCACCTTTAAAGCGCTCCATGGCTTAGGACCCGGGTACTTACGGGACCGCCTGCTGTTACCTTTTGCCTCCCACCGACCTGTACGCTCTCACAGAGAGGGCCTTCTCAGGGTGCCATCCGCCAAACAATGTCAGCTGGCGGCCCCCAGGGGCAGGGCCTTTTCTGTTGGAGCTCCTACGCTCTGGAACGAGCTTCCCCCTGGTTTACGTCAAGTGCCTGATCTTTGGACTTTTCGTCGTGAGCTGAAAACGCACCTATTTATTCAAGCGGGACTGGCCTAAAATTTTATTGGGGTTATTTATATTTTAATGTTTTAAATTGTTTTAAATTTGGCCACCTTATAATACGTTTTGTTTTAATTTCTTTTAATGTTTATACTGTGATTTTTACTTGGCTGTACACCGCCCTGAGTCCTTCGGGAGAAGGGCGGTATAAAAATTGAATAAAATAAATAAATAAATAAAGTATGAGTCAGCAGTGTGCTGCTGCTGACCCTGCTCCCACCAAAAAACCCCAATGTAGTTCTAGGTTGCATCAACTGAGGAATCATGTGAAGTATTATTTCTGCTTTATACTGCCTTAGTAAGACCACACTTAGAATACTGCAAATTCTGGTCACCATAATACAAAAAAGATGTTGACAGTATAACAGGGGTCTCCAACCTTGGGATTTTGGGACTTGAAGTCCACAAGTCTTAAAGTTGCCATGCCAAAATACCCTCTAAAGATGATTAGGTATCTGGGCACTAAAACATATTTATTTATTTATTTATTGTTTTGATTTGTATCCCGCCCTTCTCCTGAAGGACTCAGGGCGGTTTACAGCCGAATAAAACAAGAATATAAAAATTAAGAACATTATTAAAAGGCTTATTTGATTTGGCTAACAGATAAAATTCAGTAAGAAACTAAAAACTTAAGTTAAACTCCATTTAAAAACCCCATTTAAAATATTAGGCCAGCCCTGCGCGATGGAACAAGAATGTCTTCAGCTCACGTCTAAAGGTCCGGAGATCCGGGAGTTGACGTATCCCTGGGGGTAGCTCGTTCCAGAGGGCAGGAGCCCCCACAAAGAAGGCCCTCCCCCTGGGGGTCACCAGTCGACATTGTCTGGCCAACGGCACCCTGAGGAGACCCCCCCTATGGGAGTGCACTGGTCGATGGGAGGCATTTGGAGGTAGCAGGCAGTCTCGTAAGTAATCCAGTCCTATGCCATGGAGCGCTTTAAAGGTGGTAACCAATACCTTGAATTGCACCTGGAAGACCAGCGGCAACCAGTGCAGCCTGCGCAGGAGAGGTGTTACGTGGGAGCCTCGAGTTGCTCCCTCTACTACCCGTGCAGCCGCATTCTGGACCAGTTGGAGCCTGGAGCGGCTGGAGCCATTATATGGATCATATAATGAATGATTGCAGGATCTGGATACATCTAGTCTAATGAAGGGAATATGATATGATAGCAGTCTTCTAATATTTAAGAGGCTGTCACAAACAGAGGAGAAATGTATTTTCCAAAGTACCCGAGAGCAGTATAAGAAATAACAGATGGAAACTTGTCAAAGAGAGGTCCAACCTGGAAATAAGGAGAATTACCTGACAAAGAAAATAATTAATCAGGAAACAGTTTACCTCCAGAAGTTGTGGTTGCTCCATTACTAGAGTTTTTTAAGAAGCAATTGACAGCTATTTGTTTAGAATAGTATAGGATCTCTGCTTGGGCAGAGGGTTGGACTAGAAACCTCTAAGGATCCTTCCAACGCTGTTATTCTGTATTCTATAAAAGGGAAGGAGAGAAATCCTGTATGATTTTAATGAAGAGGGCCCTAATAGATTGTTTGTTTCACCTAGAGATGGAATTCAGCTAGTAGATGAGCAGGAAATTCTTATCATATATCTGTCAATCTGAGGGTGAAATTGTAATTATTAATGGTAAATTATTTAAATAATGATATTAAAACCTAATTTTAACAGATATTCCCCCAGGGTTGTCTACACGGTAGAGTCAAAAAGGTCAGTGATGCAAATAAAATCAGCAACACACATCAAAAAATAGGTGGAACTTTTATTATACTATTGTTGCTGCCATCTTTACTTTTCTGATTATAAACTATGGACATACTTGTCCCTGCTTACCTCATATTGCTCTCTCCCAATCTATAGAAAGAATTGGAATTGTAAATACTTCGAGGTTTGTACAGAACTACCTAGCTTGGCCTGTACAGACTGAAATCCAAAATTCTATTTTTCTTTTCATAATCATGATTTACAAATGTAAAGACATAAGCTGATCTGTAGACAATATACAGTATATTGACAGAAACAATTCAGATAAGGATGTTCAATTAATTAAAAGTGAAAAGGGATTGACTGCTACATTTGTTCTGACTTTTTTTCACATTTTACTGGTATTTTATGAAATGTGATGCAGTTCATTCTGAAGAAAGTGTAGAAATGTGTATTATAAATATATTATGGAAAAAACAAACCAGTGGAGAGTCTGCAAAAAAAATTAAGACAACAGCCAGGACTGTTCACAATCCTGTTCCTTTTAATGTCTGTTGTATGTGACTAATGTAAAAAATGAATAGGGTTTCAAACTGATGAACTTTCCCCCCCCAATTTGTATGTTAAATGTATGCATATTCTTGACTGCACTTTTCCTTTGGTTAAGCATGGACATCAGGTGTCCTCAGCATTTCTTGCAATGATACCCAATTTGCAAAAGTGACTATAAATCATTCAAAAACAATTAACCAAAAAGCCAGTTGTTTATTTCTGCTAACTGCAAACTATACACGTGCGGTACTGAATTATTTATTTATTTATTTATTTATTTATTTATTTAATTCGATTTTTATACCGCCCTTCTCCCGAAGGACTCAGGGCGGTGTACAGCCAAAAGTAAAAAACAAACAATACAATATACAATTAAAAATACAAATTAAAAAACTTATTTTATAATTGGCTTAAAAAACTTTAAAATATATAAAACTAAGACCCCATTAAAATTTGTAATAGAAAATTTAAAATTTAAAATCGATAAAATTTAAGCCAGCCCCACGCGAATGAAAAGATGTGTCTTCAGTTCGCGGCGGAAGGTCCAAAGGTCAGGTATTTGGCGTAAGCCCGGGGGAAGCTCGTTCCAGAGTGTGGGAGCCCCCACAGAGAAGGACCTTCCCCTGGGGGCTGCCAGCCGACATTGCTTGGCGGACGGCACCCTGAGAAGTCCCTCTCTGTGAGAGCGTACGGGTCGGTGGGAGGCATGCGGTAACAGCAGGCGGTCCCGTAAGTACCCAGGCCCTAAGCCATAATAATGATCGTAGCACCATGTAAAATATTTGAAAGAAGTATTCCCAAATCATTTTAGAAAGTTTCTTTGACGTGTTAAAGCAGTATGCACCAAGACAAATTCCTTGTGTGTCCTTTGCAAGGCCCTATTCCAGACGTCTTCAAACTTGGCAGCTTTAAGACTTGTGGACTTCAACTCCCAGAATTCTCCAGCCTATGCAAAGCCCTATTCCAGATGTCTTCAAACTTGGCAGCTTTAAGACTTGTGGACTTCAACTCCCAGAATTCTGCAGCCTATGCAAGGCCCTATTCCAGATGTCTTCAAACTTGGCAGCTTTAAGACTTGTGGACTTCAACTCCCAGAATTTTCCAGCTAGCATAGCTGGCTGGAAAATTCTGGGAGTTGAAGTCCACAAGTCTTAAAGCTGCCAAGTTTGAAGACCTCTGCCCTATTCAATGACTTTGAAAATCATCTTCAGTAAAAGTGCTGTGTATGCATATCGGATACAACATGAAAAATAAATAGCCAATGCAAGCTCTCTCTAAAGATGCTACTTTAACAGTTTAAGACAAGTACAGTAGTCCTCAGCTTATGACCACAAATGGGACTAGAATTTCGGTTTCTAAGCAAGATGGTTGTTAAGTGAATTATGCCTGATTTTACAAGATTTGTTTTGCCATAGTTTTTAGTGTATCACTGCAGTTATTGAGTGACTCATGCAGTCATTAAAAGAATCCAGCTTTCCCCACCCTGACTTTGCTTGTCAGATATTAGATGGGAACATCCTAAATGGTGATGACATGACCCTGGGGTCCTGCAACAGTTGTGAATACATGTTGGTTACCAAGGGTTTGAATTTTGATCAAGTGACCATGGGAATAATGTGGCAGTCCTAAGTAGGAGGACCAGTCATAAGTCACATTTTCAGGGCCATTGTAATATCAAACCAGTGGTGAAATTCAATTTTTTTTTACTACCGGTTCTGTGGGTGTGGCTAGGTGGACATGGCTAGGTGGGTGTGGCAAGGGAAGGATATTGCAAAATCTCCATTTCTCCCCTCCAGGGGAAGGATATTACAAAATCTCCATTCCCACCCCACTCTGGGGCCAGCCAGAGGTGGTATTTGCCAGTTCTCCAAACTACTCAAAATTTCTGCTACCGGTTCTTCAGATCCTGTCAGAACCTGCTGGATTTCAACCCTGAACCAAACTGTCAATAAATGCTTGTAAGTTGAGGACTTTGATTATACTAACACATTTTGCAAAACAATTTTTCAAAAGCTTTGCATCTTTTCATGTGGATTTAATTTAAAAAAATACAAAACTTATGGTTCAGATCTATCTGAACCTACTCTACCCACTTATTAGTATCCATTTCCTGTTTTCATATTCCTTTTTTTTACTTATATCTGTTATCTTGTACATGTTTGACAAACTAACTAAATAAAATAAATAAATAAATAAATATTAATTGTACTAATTTTGAAGAATATATGGAGTATATTATGTGGAATACAAAGCTATAAAACTATTCCACCAAATACAGATATTACCAAGGAAATTGCAAGTGTAAGCAGTCATCAGGAATGAACAATGATTTAAAGGCACCAATAAAAAAAATCCTCAAATTATTAACTTGTGCATTTAATTTAGGTTTATTAAGACCCCATTGCTTTTCAGTGGGGAGATCAAGGTAGATTTCAATTTCTATAAAGAAGGAATGAATAATGAACAACCACTGTATCCTGGAATCTTAAAATATATAACTAAAAAGAAAAAAAATAACCCTGTTGTTTCAATCAGTTAATGATAAAACCCTCATTATTTCAGAAATGCATACATATATTTGAAAGTTTTCTGCATCCCCTTATTTTGATTAGACTTGCAATATACTCCCTTGCCCCCATCTTATACAGAACGTTTGTGCAATTACCTAATGAATTCTATCTATAGCCTTCTGTAGTCGATGGTAAACTTTCTGCAAATTAAATTACATAGCATTCAATCATACTGCATCCAATAATGGAGGCCTATTTCTTAACCTTATCTCCTCTGTTCAAAACTCCTGCCATGTTATATGATTTTCCTCTAAAAAACTCTTTGAAGATACAGATGAGGTTAGCTAACAACCAATCCAACTAATATTTTTCAGTCTCGGTGGCATTTAAAGGAACTCTGATGGTGAAGCTTTATGCTGCCAGTCACTGACCCACTCCATCTGAGCTTTTATTGGCTCAGATGGGTTGGGTTTTTTGAGGATTGTTAGCTTAAAGGAAAATAAAGGATGGAAACTTCTGAGGTATTTTGTGAGCTATTTTTGATAAAGCTCTTCATTCTCAATATGGTTCTCATGGTTCTTTTCTTTCCTCATTAAACTTTTCCAATTAAACAATACAATTATTTTATTCAGAGACTTGTAACAGTTGGTGAAAGTATTTATTCACAGGAAATAAAAAAAGGCTATGCAACCAGTTCAACTCATACTTTAAAATGCTGCAATTAACTAATGAGCAAAATGCCGCAACTACTACTATTAAGTGCACATAGCACTACAGTGTGATTACCAGATTTGTTGCCTATCAGTTAGTGAACAAGTTCTCTGTGAGCAATTCTACATTCCCTCCAATTACAGTCTTTATCACAGATGTCTCTTGAGAAATTGGAGATGATTTTGAGAAAGGTAGAAAAGAACAATTTAAAAAAAAAACTTGAAATAACCATGAGAAAGAAACTCAAAATAACCCCGCTTCATTTTGTTTAGTTGTAGAAGGGAACTTGGCAGGGTTTCATCATTCTGATACAAATCCATTATAAACTAGTATGTAGGGAACCTATGCAGAAACTTTTTTTAAAACCTTATCTTAAAGGGTTAAGGATATTATAATATTGGCCATATTTATTTTCAGTTCTCTTCCAAATGACCCAAGCAGGATATTTGCCTTTCTAACAGCAGATTGATGTTTTCATTCATGATTGATATTTTCATTTAATCCACAACGATTCTAATATTAGCACCACAATATATTTGTAGATATTGCATTGTCTTGAAACTTTCAAAATTCACTTCTAAGTTCTTCCTAAGATATGTGCCTACTGTTTCCCTGAACCCTGATACATCAATCCATGGATGCACAAAGTTATTAAGAGAGTGATAATAAAGCAAATGATTGAGCTACAGTGGCTAGCTAGAAAAAAAATATAAGCTTGTTATATTTTTCCTAGGCAGCAAGAACTAGGGCTCAGCAATAAGCTGGCAAGCAGTCATTTCCATTTGATAAAGCTTACTAGGATTGCAGTTCCCATTTATGCAGGCATGCCTATTTTTCTGCATTCCCAGTTGTAATTGGTCCATTATAAGAATCAGAGTCTCCAATATTAGAAAACAAATTCAGGGTGATAGAATGAATTTATAATTCTGCAAAAAATCATGATTCTGGAGAGATTATTAAAACACACAAAGAGGGAGGGTTTTTTTCCTTCTATAATCTCCTCTTCTTTGCTTCCTCCCCACTTTTCTACTTCAACAAGGAACAAGACAGAAATGAATGTCTGCATGCTAGAATGCCCATAAAATCAGCAATTAACAAGTGTTCTGGTTTGGCCTGTCTATGATTTCTTCCTTGCAGCTGGGGCCAAAAATCTTAAATATATCATTTAATTCTACTCTTTCTCTTAGGATTGTTTCAGAACATACATCCTTCCTTTTCCTAAACGTGTGATATCCCTTTCCATGTAGCTTTCGGAAAAGCTACAATATTCATTGAAAGCAACATGTTGACTGTTGATTGAACACTACATGCTGAGGCTATTCTATTTTATAGCACAAGAGAACTATAACAATATTACTTTCCTAAATTTCCTAATATTCTTTAGGGTGAACCCTACCATTATCCACAAACATCTATCAGCATAGGGATTAGTTTTTCTTCTTGGAAAATTACTATAGAAACATTTTTTAATGTGTGTGTAGATTTTCATTAACATGAACTGACACACCAACCAACCAACCAACCAACCAACCAACCAACCAACCAACCAACCAACCAGCCAATTTAGGTGCATTTCAAGAGGGGAACTTTCTTTTGAATGGAGCTGATTCAGAATTCAGGCATACATATTCAAAAAATCCACCGTGTCCTCATTATGTCTATGTAACTAGACATCAAAAACAAGATAAAAATTATATTGTCATATAGGCAAGAGCCTGAATTACAAATGGGTCTTGTAATGCTGAAGCTCATTGTTACATTTATAAATCATCTCATCTTTCCTTCATCATTGTTGCTTTAGCTGCTGCCCTTGCCATTCTATCAAAGATTGATGCTCAAAACAGATAATAATAGCAACAACAACAACAACAACAAGAAATTGCAGCTTCCCGCAATAACACCAGCAGAACTGCAAAAAAATGTGCTACTTGGAACATTGTACATCTTAAGAAGGTATTTGGTTGATACCTAGGACACTGGCATCAACCCGTATCAACCGTTAGCACCAGTCAATGGTATTTGTGATGCATTTTTGAATGTTCAGTTGACTGAGTTTCATGTTTAATGAATAAAGTAAATAATAATAATGATAATAATGAAAACTTTAAGCAAAATAAGTTAAACAGTTGAAGTATAAGTAATATAACATGATTGTTACATATATAAAGACTGAAGTGAAATGGACTAACACAATACAAAAAAGGACAATAAAAATGTGTCTTGACTCTTTCAAAATAAAACAGTGAGAAAAGGGTCTATAAAAGGTATAGCTATCTTGATCAGGGCTTGGTTATGCAAAAGAGAATGGAATAAATCTCACTCAATTATAACATAAAGAGTACGGTAAAGACGTGTAGAATTTAAGCTGGAAAGTTCTGTTTATAGTATCTGCAATAGCTGGTTTCCATAGTTGTTAAGGTTTTTATAGTGCCTGCAATCAAAATATTACAATTGTGTCCTTTTGTCTTTCTACTTTTTTCCAATTTAAGTCACCATAACTGTAGCAGTGTGGCATCTGCAGCAATTGCAGTTCTTCAGTAACTGTATTTTGTCTCCTAGCTTGATAAATAAGATGTGAACCTTGTAAAATTTATGACGCTCCTTATTTAATGTAAATTATATATCTCTTCAAAGGCTAGCAAATTTATTATCAGTCACTCCTATATAGAATTTATGATTGCCTTTTTAACTGAAGGAGCTTCAAATAAGTGAGTCCAACTCTGCTTCAGAACAGTGGCAACAAGATACAAGAATTTTTCATTTCTCAAAAGTTAAGATTTTTGACATTCTTTTTTCTTTGGCAACATTTACACTTGCGTTTATAACATAATCACCCAAACAGTTGACAGCTTTAAATCTGGGAAGTTTTATGGAATGTAGGGAAAGATTCAACAAAAACAACACTACTATGCCATCTTCTTGGTCTGAGATTCCAGCTCTACCTCACTTCACTAAATTCAATGGAACCATTTCTGGAAGAGTTCCTATTCTAGAAATCAGAATATTGGGATTCCATATGTTTTAAAGGCCTTGGGCATTGCAGAATTTTTTTAAAAAAACTTTAAATATTAGAACTTATTTCCTGCTTAAAATTATCCTGAATGAAATAAACTCTTTATCAAGAATAATCCTGCAGAAGAGAAGAGCCTTAGAACTTCTAAGAGCAACTAAAATGAAGTATAAGCTTATTACAGGAGAAATGTTGCCTTTATGTCAGTAGACATAGGAAAATTGAACAAAATGATCAGGTTCTTTAAAATGCTATCACTTTATTTTTTCCATGCAGCTTCTAAAATCAGCTAGTTTGGAGCTTTTCATGGTTAATATCACTTTTGCCAAAATTAGATGCTTGGGGAAAACTGTTTTAAAATGGTTCCTAATTTTCCTTT
This sequence comes from Ahaetulla prasina, assembly GCF_028640845.1. Lineage (NCBI taxonomy): Eukaryota > Metazoa > Chordata > Lepidosauria > Squamata > Colubridae > Ahaetulla > Ahaetulla prasina. The sequence continues at coordinate 33,868,368 of NC_080543.1, read as the reverse complement.
CTCCTTTGAATTTAATGCTTACTGAGTTTACTTGTGGCAAATATATATTAATAAAGCAATTTTGTTTTAAATCTAAAACACAGAAAATACTTTTCAATAGTGAGTTTCGGGTTTTATATAATCAAATGAGGCAACAAGTAGTAGAATTGCAAAATAATTACACAATAGGTCATTAAATAATATTACATTCAAATCCATCCCATTTTCTTCAGTACATTTGTTTGTTAATTATATTTATGCTGTCCAACTCAGGATTGATTCTAAGTGTGGTACAGATATTTTTTTTTAAAAAAAAATATGTATAATAAATGTATTTTTTTTTAAAAAAACATACTTTAAAAACCTCCTAATATATTTATAAATATAACAAATAAAAGTTGAACATGTAAAAGTGAAAATACAAAGTAAGGGAGGAAAAAAAAATCTGAACAAACACTGTATTCCAGATGGACAACCTATCCACGCCTGAGGTAAAAAGTTGTGTTTTAGAGCTTCTTTAAAGGCTTTCAGGACTGATGCTATTTATTTATTTATTTGTTTGTTTGTTTAATTTATCAAACAAATATAATATTACAGATGTAAGTATAAACATGATTATGAATATAGGATAAGGATACGAATAAATGGGGACAAAAGCACAGGGACAGTTGGCATGTTGGTGTGCTTACACATGCCCCTTACAGACCTATTGTAGACAGTCTAAGGTTAAAGTTTTTGGGGTTTGAGGAAGAAACAGAGAGTCAGGTAGTGCATTCCAGGCATTGACCACTCTGTTACTGAAGTCTTATTTTCTGCAATCAAGTTTAGAGCGGTTTACTTTAAGTTTGTATCTATTATTAGGGGCTGGCTTAAATTTTGTTGTATTTTTAAATTTATATTTCATATTTTTAAATTTTATATGAATTTTAATGGGTTTTTAGAATTTTAAATGTTTTAAAGTTTTCGGCCAATTGTGTAATAAGTTTTTAAATTTTGTTTAATTGTATATTGTATTTTTTGTTTTTATTCTGGCTGTACATCGCCCTGAGTCCTTCGGGAGAAGGGCGGTATAGAAATCTAATAAATAATAATAATAATAATGTGCTCATGTATTGTTGCGGTTGAAGCTGAAATAGCCATTGACAGGTAGGATGTTGTAGCAGATAATTGTGTATACTATGTTTAGGTCAGACTGAAGGCGGCATACTTCTAAATTGTCTAATCTGAAAATTCCAAGCCTGGTGGCATAAGGTATCCTGTTGCGAGCAGAGAAGTGGAATACTCTTCTCGTGAAATACCTCTGGACTCGCTCAATTGTATTAATGTCTGAAATACAGTGCAGGTTTCAGGCAGATGAACTGTATTCGAGAATTGGTCTAGCAAAGGTTTCGTATGCCTTAGTTTGCAGTACAATATTCCCAGACAAGAAGCTTCACAAGATTAGGTTAACAACTTTTAATGGCTTTTTGGTAATGCTATTACAGTAAGCTCTGCTATTTCTGCTATTCCAGAAATCCGCCAGCATGACAGAGAAAGTTTGCTTCTTAGTTCACCAAGTGAAAATGCTTATTGAAAGGGAGCTGTCAGGGAGATGTCTTGTAAGTGAATCTAGTTTCAAATATCTGCTTCTTCAGCATTTAACCTTCTTCTGTATCACTTCCAAACAAAAGAATATATTCTGGAGGAGGTCTTGTTACTCTCCACTATATCCATATTTAGATAGATACATATCAAGATTATAGCTATTAGCCATGTCTTTTAAATAGGTAAAGACGCTAAAGATTTTTTAAAAATGGTCTCTGTGTCTGTTAGTTAAGCAACTATCATTGAAAATGCAGTCTACATTTATTCCTTTCTTCTCCTCCATTCTCCATTAACAGTTGATAAGATGATCGTACAGCACTTGAGGATACAACAGCTCATGATGGCATAGCTTTTATAATTTTAAACCTCTTTGTAACATTAGAGATGTTACAGCTAATGTTTGCACTTTGATGAAGAAGACAGCACATCCTACTCAATGCATTTGCTGACAAACATCATCAGTGATTACTCATCTCTGAGATAATGCACTCTTCAGAACATTATAATTCCAAAAGGATTCATACTGATACAATGGCTAATATATATATATATATAAAGACCTACATACAAACACCCACAAAAACCTCAGAAAACATACGTGTGTGTGTGTGTGTGTGTGTGTGTGTGTGTGTGTATATGTCTTTGGTTATTCAGGTTTTCTCCCGCGTAAAATTGGAAGTGTCTTGGCGACATTTCGATGAAGTCTCATTCATCATCTTCAGGCTTCAGCTTCGTGCTTCTGGGAGCAATGTGTGATTGCAGCTGTTTCTTCCTTTTTAACTGCTAGTGGGGGTTTGAACTGATTGGGTGGGAGCTTGGCTGTGCTCTGATTGGATGGGGGTTTTTTGTGCTCTGTTTGGGTGGAGGCTTAGTTGTGCTCAGATTAGTCTGAGTTGCAGGGGGCTTTGAGTTGCAGGGGGACCATTATCTGAGTTGCAGAGGGACCATTTCAAACCCCTCCAATCCATACATGCAGCAGACTGACACCCACTATGAAGATGTAGCACGACCACAAACACGAAGCCAAACAACAGCAATGCCGCTCACCAGCTCAAATCCCCCTGCACATCAGACTAATCTGAGCACAACCAAGCCCCCACCCAAACAGGACACACCCCCAGCCAATCAGAGCACAAAAAAACTCCCATCCAATCAGAGCACAGCCAAGCTCCCACCCAATCAGTTCAAACCCCCTCTAGCAGTTAAAAAGGAAGAAACAGCTGCAATCACACATTGCTCCCAGAAGCACGAAACTGAAGCCTGAAGATGACGAATGAGACTTCGTCGAAACGTCGCCAAGACACTTCCAATTTTACGTGGGAGAAAACCCGAATAACCAAAGACCTACCTACATACATACATACATATATATCAACCTAAGATTTCAGGAAAGCTATAACTAGTGTTTTCAGAAGAAGCATCCAAGCAACTAAAATGGATATGTCTTTTATCTATGGAAGGAAGCACTAAATTATACCTACCTGAAGGTAATTCCTGATAGTAAGGGCTACTAATATGAAGTGTTGAAAAGTGAAGATTTGTGATATAGTCAGAAGTAAAACAACATACTAATATTTACTCTTAGTTTATATAGCAGTTTTATTTTATCAAATAGTTTTACAATCTTTATTTCAATGAACCTCACAAATGACTGACAATAGTAACCATTATGGCATAGAATGAATACTTAACATTACAAACTTATCACATAAACTAATATTAAGAAATCATTAGTCAGGTGGTTGTAAAATGGGATTCAAATAAATTTAAAGGCAATAACACTAACCTTAACTAGCTAAAGCTCAAATAAAGAGAATGAAAATACAGAAAAGAAAAATATAGAGAATGTCATTAAAAAAAAACAGTGGGAACGGTCCTGAAATGTCATCCCATGCAAGACTTTTCTGATGCAAGATATCTATTGTTATGTCAATGGCCTCTTATCCTTTTGATAAGAGGCCTTCTAGCTTTTTCTTTATAGCAAGCAAAGAAGGAAATAATTAAGGTCTACTTTCTGAAATTAAAATATCTTTATTTTTCTTCTTCATATCTGCATAAAAAGCATGTGACTCTCACATAGGATCATGGCTGTCATTATATTGAAAAATAGTGGCTCTATTGATACATTCTAATATTCTTTTTTTGTTCCATACCTATTAATGCAAAATATTGAAATTATATTCAGTATATGTGCCATTTGCATGTAGATATATGTACATTTGTGCACACATACATACACATGTTCATGAGTGTATATGTGGAAATCCAGAGTGATATATTAATTAGAACAGTGGTTCTCAACCTTTATAGTGCTGCGACTCCTTTAATACAATTCCCCATGATGTGGCGACCTCTTTAATACAATTCTCCACGATGTGGCGACCCCAACCGTAAAATTATTTTCGTTTTGAATTTATCGCGCCTGAAGCCGTATTGGCTAGCGATGTGAACTGCTTGCGATTGCTGTGAGGACGGAGGCATTAAAGCGGAGACTCCTCCCCTATTAAGTTTATAGCGCCTGAAGCCAGATTAGGCTAGCGATTGGGAGTGATTGCAGCTGGCTTGAGAGGGAGACATCAGAGCAAAAATTTCTCTCTTTTTTAATTCATTGCGCCTGAAGCCGAATTCGGCTAGCGATTTGAAGAGCCTGCAGCTGGCTTGTGGAGTCAACCATTGGAGCAGGATTCTTCGACTCGCAAGTATACTTCCCATACTTCCGATGGTCTTAGGCAATCCCTGGCAAATCGTCATTCGACCCCCAACGGGGTCCCGACCCACAGGTTGAGAACAGCTGAATTAGAATATTGAGCTAGACTCAAGGAGATCACGGTTTTAGCTCTCCTTTAGGTCCTTAGCCATGGGAGCCAACTGTATGTCTTTGGTCTACTCAGATTGTGGCCCTTAACTTTCAATGAACATATTTTCATCCTGGATGCAGTGGCTTGATTCAAGATGATGATGATGACGATGATGATGATGATGGATAAGTGTGGATAACCATATCTGTGTATGTCTGTGTATTGATATATTAATTTTGATACTTTTTATGCTGTTATATATTCCAGAGCTACTGAAGTACTGTATATGTATTTATTTTCAGCTCATAATTTCCTTTAGAATGAAGAACAGTGCCAGCAATTAGTTACTTATACAAACATTAATATGATCATCCTTCTTGGAGCAGATGTGGAGAAGAAGTGAAAATGTGTTGGGTACCAGGTAAAAGTAGTCTGAGCAATAGCCCCAAGGCCCCAAAACTGCTTTTGTGAGCAAAACCATTTTTCTTTTTACATTTTTTGCCAAACCCATTTTCATTTAGACATGATCAAATCATTTGACAGCGCAAAAATTAGAACAGAATTCCCCTGTCCAGGTGTGCAAGCAATGATAATGACTATGAATGATGGGAGCAGAAATCAAAAGAAAGGCTTAGAGTGGAAGATACAGTTTTGGACATAGAATTAGTAGTTGCACATCAGAGTTCTATGGCTGATCATCAATGTTATGCTAATAGCTGGTAATTAGACAACATCTAACAAATGGATTAACCTTTACTGTCATCATCTGGACCAGATGATGAAAGTGGGGATGGAGCCTTAATCACCATTTGCCTTGTTACCCAACTTGCTATCTCCTGCTCTAAACTTCATTCCACAGTTTGCTTCAGGAATTGAGGCCAATATGAATTTTTAGAAAGCATTCCATCATATAATAAAACTGATACCCATAAGCATTAGAAAAAGGTTGGCCAGTATATCTGCTTGGCTTGTACAGCTAAGGAGACTGCCCGCTGAGCCACTTCTGTGATTCCCTGGCCAAATAGGGCTAGGTTCCAACAGTGATGGATCCTGTCCAAATATTGATTTCTAGAGGGACATTCAATGCATTTTTCCTGAGCAATTCTATTTGTCAGTCAAAAGAAGAAGCCCTTACACTCTGATTTTGCAATTTTGTATTCATGCCAGGAAAAAAGGGATAAAATATTCCAACTAGCACTTTATCTTTTCCTACCATCTTCTCATTTACCTATTTTTCTCAGGTGGGCACACCTGAAATGGAACCATTGGTGCCTAAGGATAGAAAACCTCTATAAATTGAGTATGATAGATTCTTGTATGGATGTAAAGGAGAGAAAGAGAGAGGGAATTTCCTCTGCAATTCTAAATCTCTCTGAAAATCTAAAAAATGGATGCCTAATATTTCTATAAAATCTTTTGGAGTCTTGTCATTCTCACTCCCAGCCTGAAGAAGATTGTCATCCCAATATAGCTAGTGCCTTTCTCTCCCTTTCTTCTGCCCTCCCTCCCTCTCTCCCACAGTTGACATATTAGCAATGATGCAATGTCACTGGAGAATCCAGGAACATCATTTTGGCATGCATTGTTGAGGGGAGAGGACAGAAAAAGAAATAAAGCAAAAAAATATTCATTCAGAAGACTTTACATATAGTTAAGGCATTTATATTAATCTAGCAGTTTGAAACATGCAACTAGAAATAGATTAATAGGTACCACAGTGGGAAGTTGGCAGCAATCCATGCACTTTTGGCATATAGCCTGCTGGAAACATTGTCTTTGGACAATGCTGGGTCCCTCAGCCAAGAAACAGAGATGAGCACCATCCCCTAGACAAGAGTCAGACATGACTGACAGGGAAACCTTTACCTTAGTTTTTACCGGTACAAAACTGGATAATGTATTGTGAACATTGATGTCTCCATTTCTTTTATTTTTAATATAAATAAGTGACCTGTTGTATTTTCTTCTTTTAATCACACTTGTTATTCTCAGTGGAGTCATTTTATTATTTTTCTAATTTCCTATTCAAACCAATGTCCGACGTTTGAATAATTCCCCAGATTTTGATGCAGTGGACTCATTCATGCAACAGCTTGAATCATTTTGTGCTTTTTTCTCATACATTTCTACATAACTCAGGAAACCTGTTGCTATTTTAATTCTAATATTTTAATGAGTCATCTATGTAGTATTGTCCATACTAAGCCCCTGAGCTACACCCTTGATTCTGAAATTAATTTTTTTAAAAAGGCATTTTGAGTTTATAGTCAATATAAACAGTTGTCTGACCTTTGATCAGAAGATGTGTCTCACACAATAATACAACAGTTACCTTAAAATCTCTACTACTGGACTTCCGGTGGCTCCGCTCTCTCTAAGGGCGCCCGCGCTGGGATTCTGTAAAAAGCCAGCGAAAACAGCGAATACCAGCTGTTCACTGGCTGAAAGTACTTTCCCCAGGTAAAGGGGAAAGGAAAGAGCAGAGGAGGGATAGGTACAACTCTCTAGAGGCCCCATTTTCTTGATTTGAAAGCAGAGAACTCGAAGGGGAAACTTCCCTGGAAATCCTTCTGCAGCAGCTCCAGATCCAGTGTGTCTCTGCTTCGGCAGAAAGAGAAGAGAGTGACCACTTCTGCTTCAAGTGATTGTTACGGATTTTTATAAGCAGACAGAACAAACACAGGAGATCAGTCATTTAAATTGCAAGTATTAAATCTGATTTCTATTTTTTTAAAAAAACTTTTTTTTCTTTCATCTACAATCAACATAATGAAACAAAATGGTGTTTACTTGCTGAGAAAGTGAAAGTGAATGGAGACTTTATCTTATTGGACTGTAAGTAGAACAGAGGCTTTTTTAGGTTGGATTTTTACTTATTTTTAATTTTTAATTTTTTTTTCTCACTTGGATTTAGGTGGACTATTGGATTATTTTAGTTTGTTTAAGTATTTCATGAGGGGACTCTCAGCAAGAACTTTGCCATGAAGGTTCTTTCAGAAGAATGGATTCATGACTTTATACAGGATTATACAGAAAGAATGTATTTAATTATTCAAAAATACGAATTGATAAAAAAATGGGGATGTTTTGGATGAGAGCTTGGAGGAAATTTATTTATTTATTTATTTATTTATTAAATTTGTATACCGCCCTTCTCCCGAAGGACTCAGGGCGGTTCACAGCCAAGTAAAATAGACAATATATAAATACAATTTAAAATACACTTAAAAAACTTATTAAAATTGGCCATAATTAAAATTTAAAACTAAAACCCATTTAAAACCCATAAATTTAAAAACTAACCCAGGCCAGCGCAGATAAATAGGTAAGTTTTAAGCTCATGCGAAAGGTTCGGAGGTCCGGAAGTTGACGAAGTCCTGGGGAGGTCATTCCAGAGGGCGGAGCCCCACAGAGAAGGCCCTTCCTGGGCGCCGCCAGACGACACTGTCGCTACCGACGGCACCCTGAGGAGTCCCTCTGTGAGAGCGCACGGGTCGGTGAGAGGTATTCGTAGCAGCAGGCGGTCCCGTAAATAGCCCGGCCCTATGCCATGGAGCGCTTTAAAGACGTTCACCAAAACCTTGAAGCGCACCCGAAAGCCACAGGTAGCCAGTGCAGCCTGCGCAGGATAGGTGTCATTCGGGAGCCACGAGGCTCCTCTATCACCCGCGCAGCTGCATTCTGACTAACTGTAGCCTCCGGATGCCCCTCAAGGGGAGCCCCATGTAGAGAGCATTGCAGTAATCCAGACGAGACGTCACAAGGGCGTGAGTGACCGTGCATAGGCATCCCGGTCCAGAAAGGGCGAACTGGCGCACCAGGCGAACCTGGTGGAAAGCTCTCCTGGAGACGGCCGTCAGGTGTTCATCAAAAGACAGCCGCTCATCCAGGAGAACGCCCAAATTGCGCACCCTCTCCATCGGGCCAATGACTGCCTCCCGACAGTCAGCCGTGGACTCAGCTGACTGTACCGGGATGCCGCATCCACAGCCACTCTGTCTTGGAGGGATTGAGCTTGAGCCTGTTTCTCCCCATCCAGACCCGACGGCTTCCAAACACCGGGACAGCACTTCGATAGCTTCATTGGGGTGGCCCGTGTGGAAAAGTACAGCTGAGTGTCATCAGCGACAGCTGGTACCTCACACGAAACCACTGATGATCTCACCCAGCGGCTTCATATAGATGTTGAACAGAAGGGCGAGAGGATCGACCCCGCGGCACCCCACAAGTGAGGCGCCGGGCCCACCTCTGCCCCCGTCAACACCGTCTGCGACGGTCAGAGAGATAGGAGGAGAACCACCGATAAACGGTGCCTCCCACTCCCAATCCCCCCAACCGGCGCAGCAGGATACCATGGTCAATGGTATCAAAAGCCGCTGAGAGGTCTAATAGGACCAGGGCAGAGGAACATCCCCTATCCCTGGCCCTCCAGAGATCATCCACCAACGCGACCAAAGCCGCCTCAGTGCTGTAACCGGCCGGAAACCGGACTGAACGGGTCTAGATAGACAGTTTCCTCCAGGTGCAGGGGAAACTGATATGCCACCATATTTCTACAACCTTCGCCGCTGCCAAGGTTGGAGACCGACGATAATTACCTAAAACAGCCGGGTCCAGGAAGGCTTCTTGAGGAGGGCCTCACCACCGCCTCTTTCAAGGCGGCCGGAAAGACTCCTGCAACATTAGCCATTTCAAACCCCTCCAATCCATACATGCAGCAGACTCACACCCACTATGAAGATGTAGCACGACCACAAACACGAAGCCAAACAACAGCAATGTAGCTCACCAGCTCAAATCCCCCTGCAACTCAGACTAATCTGAGCACAACCAAGCCTCCACCCAAACAGGACACACCCCCAGCCAATCAGAGCACAATAAAAACTCCATCCAATCAGAGCACAGCCAAGCTCCCACCCAATCAGTTCAAACCCCCTCTAGCAGTTAAAAAGGAAGAAACAGCTGCAATCACACATTGCTCCCAGAAGCACAAAGCTGAAGCCTGAAGATGACGAATGAGACTTCGTCGAAACATCGCCAAGACACTTCCAATTTTACGTGGGAGAAAACCCGAATAACCAAAGACCTACATATATACATACATACATACATACATACATACATATATATATCAACCTAAGATTTCAGGAAAGCTATAACTATTGTTTTCAGAAAAAGCATCCAAGCAACTAAAATGGATATGTCTTTTATCTATGGAAGGAAGCACTAAATTATACCTACCTGAAGGTAATTCCTGATAGTAAGGGCTACTAATATGAAGAGTTGAAAAGTGAAGATTTGTGATACAGTCAGAAGTAAAACAACATACTAATATTTACTCTTAGTTTATATAGCAGTTTTATTTTATCAAATAGTTTTACAATCTTTATTTCAATGAACCTCACAAATGACTGACAATAGTAACCATTATGGCATAGAATGAATACTTAACATTACAAACTTATCACATAAACTAATATTAAGAAATCATTAGTCAGGTGGTTGTAAAATGGGATTCAAATAAATTTAAAGGCAATAGCACTAACCTTAACTAGCTAAAGCTCAAATAAAGAGAATGAAAATACAGAAAAGAAAAATATAGAGAATGTCATTAAAAAAAAACAGTGGGAACGGTCCTGAAATGTCATTCCATGCAAGACTTTTCTGATGCAAGATATCTATTGTTATGTCAATGGCCTCTTATCAAAAGGATAAGAGGCCTTCTAGCTTTTTCTTTATAGCAAGCAAAGAAGGAAATAATTAAGGTCTACTTTCTGAAATTAAAATATCTTTATTTTTCTTCTTCATATCTGCATAAAAAGCATGTGACTCTCACATAGGATCATGGCTGTCATTATATTGAAAAATAGTGGCTCTATTGATACATTCTAATATTCTTTTTTTGTTCCATACCTATTAATGCAAAATATTGAAATTATATTCAGTATATGTGCCATTTGCATGTAGATATATGTACATTTGTGCACACATACATACACATGTTCATGAGTTTATATGTGGAAATCCAGAATGATATATTAATTAGAACAGTGGTTCTCAACCTTTATAGTGCTGCGACCCCTTTAATACAATTCCCCATGATGTGGCGACCTCTTTAATACAATTCTCCACGATGTGGCGACCCCAACCGTAAAATTATTTTCGTTTTGAATTTATCGCGCCTGAAGCCGTATTGGCTAGCGATGTGAACTGCTTGCGATTGCTGTGAGGACGGAGGCATTAAAGCGGAGACTCCTCCCCTATTAAGTTTATAGCGCCTGAAGCCAGATTAGGCTAGCGATTGGGAGTGATTGCAGCTGGCTTGAGAGGGAGACATCAGAGCAAAAATTTCTCTCTTTTTTAATTCATCGCGCCTGAAGCCGAATTAGGCTAGCGATTTGAAGAGCCTGCAGCTGGCTTGTGGAGTCAACCATTGGAGCGGGATTCTTCGACTCGCAAGTATACTTCCCATACTTCCGATGGTCTTAGGCAACCCCTGGCAAATCGTCATTCGACCCCCAACGGGGTCCCGACCCACAGGTTGAGAACAGCTGAATTAGAATATTGAGCTAGACTCAAGGAGATCACGGTTTTAGCACTCCTTTAGGTCCTTAGCCATGGGAGCCAACTGTATGTCTTTGGTCTACTCAGATTGTGGCCCTTAACTTTCAATGAACAGATTTTCATCCTGGATGCAGTGGCTTGATTCAAGATGATGACGATGACGATGATGATGATGATAATGATGATGATAAGTGTGGATAACCATATCTGTGTATGTCTGTGTATTGATATATTAATTTTGATACTTTTTATGCTGTTATATATTCCAGAGCTACTGAAGTACTGTATATGTATTTATTTTCAGCTCATAATTTCCTTTAGAATGAAGAACAGTGCCAGCAATTAGTTACTTATACAAACATTAATATGATCATCCTTCTTGGAGCAGATGTGGAGAAGAAGTGAAAATGTGTTGGGTACCAGGTAAAAGTAGTCTGAGCAATAGCCCCAAGGCCCCAAAACTGCTTTTGTGAGCAAAACCATTTTTCTTTTTACATTTTTTGCCAAACCCATTTTCATTTAGACATGATCAAATCATTTGACAGTGCAAAAATTAGAACAGAATTCCCCTGTCCAGGTGTGCAAGCAATGATAATGACTATGAATGATGGGAGCAGAAATCAAAAGAAAGGCTTAGAGTGGAAGATACAGTTTTGGACATAGAATTAGTAGTTGCACATCAGAATTCTATGGCTGATCATCAATGTTATGCTAATAGCTGGTAATTAGACAACATCTAACAAATGGATTAACCTTTACTGTCATCATCTGGACCAGATGATGAAAGTGGGGATGGAGCCTTAATCACCATTTGCCTTGTTACCCAACTTGCTATCTCCTGCTCTAAACTTCATTCCACAGTTTGCTTCAGGAATTGAGGCCAATATGAATTTTTAGAAAGCATTCCATCATATAATAAAACTGATACCCACAAGCATTAGAAAAAAGTTGGCCGGTATATCTGCTTGGCTTGTACAGCTAAGGAGACTGCCCGCTGAGCCACTTCAAGTGATTCCCTGGTCAAATAGGGCTAGGTTCCAACAGTGATGGATCCTGTCCAAATATTGATTTCTAGAGGGACATTCAATGCATTTTTCCTGGGCAATTCTATTTGTCAGTCAAAAGAAGAAGCCCTTACACTCTGATTTTGCAATTTTGTATTCATGCCAGGAAAAAAGGGATAAAATATTCCAACTAGCACTTTATCTTTTCCTACCATCTTCTCATTTACCTATTTTTCTCAGGTGGGCACACCTAAAATGGAACCATTGGTGCCTAAGGATAGAAAACCTCTATAAATTGAGTATGATAGATTCTTGTATGGATGTAAAGGAGAAAAAGAGAGAGGGAATTTCCTCTGCAATTCTAAATCTCTCTGAAAATCTAAAAAATAGATGCCTAATATTTCTATAAAATCTTTTGGAGTCTTGTCATTCTCACTCCCAGCCTGAAGAAGATTGTCATCCCAATATAGCTAGTGCCTTTCTCTCCCTTTCTTCTGCCCTCCCTCCCTCTCTCCCACAGTTGACATATTAGCAATGATGCAATGTCACTGGAGAATCCAGGAACATCATTTTGGCATGCATTGTTGAGGGGAGGGGACAGAAAAAGAAATAAAGCAAAAAAATATTCATTCAGAAGACTTTACATATAGTTAAGGCACTTATATTAATCTAGCAGTTTGAAACATGCAACTAGAAATAGATTAATAGGTACCACAGTGGGAAGTTGGCAGCATTCCATGCACTTTTGGCATATAGCCTGCTGGAAACATGGAACTGTCTTTGGACAATGCTGGGTCCCTCAGCCAAGAAACAGAGATGAGCACCATCCCCTAGACAAGAGTCAGACATGACTGACAGGGAAACCTTTACCTTAGTTTTTACCGGTACGAAACTGGATAATGTATTGTGAACATTGATGTCTCCATTTCTTTTATTTTTAACATAAATAAGTGACCTGTTGTATTTTCTTCTTTTAATCACACTTGTTATTCTCAGTGGGGTCATTTTATTATTTTTCTAATTTCCTATTCAAACCAATGTCCGACGTTTGAATAATTCCCCAGATTTTGATGCAGTGGACTCATTCATGCAACAGCTTGAATCATTTTGTGCTTTTTTCTCATACATTTCTACATAACTCTGGAAACCTGTTGCTATTTTAATTCTAATATTTTAATGAGTCATCTATGTAGTATTGTCCATACTAAGCCCCTGAGCTACACCCTTGATTCTGAAATTAATTTTTTTAAAAAGGCATTTTGAGTTTATAGTCAATATAAACAGTTGTCTGACCTTTGATCAGAAGATGTGTCTCACACAATAATACAACAGTTACCTTAAAATCTCTACTACTGGACTTCCAGTGGCTCCGCTCTCTCTGAAGGACGCCCTAAGGGCACCCGCGCTGGGATTCTGTAAAAAGCCGGCGAAAACAGCGAATATCAGCTGTTCACCGGCTGAAAGTACTTTCCCCAGGTAAAGGGGAAAGGAAAGAGCAGAGGAGGGATAGGTACAACTCTCTAGAGGCCCCACTTTCTTGATTTGAAAGCGGAGAACTCGAAGGGGAAACTTCCCTGGAAATCCTTCTGCAGCAGCTCCAGATCCAGCATGTCTCTGCTTCGGCAGAAAGAGAAGAGAGCGACCACTTCTGCTTCAAGTGATTGTTACGGATTTTTATAAGCAGACAGAACAAACACAGGAGATCAGTCATTTAAATTGCAAGTATTAAATCTGACTTCTATTTTTTAAAAAAAACTTTTTTTTCTTTCATCTACAATCAACATAATGAAACAAAATGGTGTTTACTTGCTGAGAAAGTGAAAGTGAATGGAGACTTTATCTTATTGGACTGTAAGTAGAACAGAGGCTTTTTTAGGTTGGATTTTTACTTATTTTTAATTTTTAATTTTTTTTTCTCACTTGGATTTAGGTGGACTATTGGATTATTTTAGTTTGTTTAAGTATTTCATGAGGGGACTCTCAGCAAGAACTTTGCCATGAAGGTTCTTTCAGAAGAATGGATTCATGACTTTATACAGGATTATACAGAAAGAATGTATTTAATTATTCAAAAATACGAATTGATAAAAAATGGGGATGTTTTGGATGAGAGCTTGGAGGAAATTAACCAGTGTAATCAGTACTTGGAAATGGAATGGAGGAGATGCAAGCAAAAGTGGATAAAAATGAAGATATGATCGTGAATAAACAAGATGATGTAAAGAGGCTCTTTTTAAAAAGTTTGGATGAAATGCCTGAATCTGTGTTACAAGAGGCTGCCTCCCGAACTGAAAAAATTCACAGGGTTAATGCTTCACAAGAGCTCTCTTCCCAGACTGATGGAATATACGGCAGTAACTTGTGGATTGTTGGACATAAGGAACTATTAGGAAATATTGTGATTGACTTTTCAAAAGGAGTAATGAAGGAAAGACAGAGACTAATGCATCAAAAAAAAATGCAAGAGACAAAAGTATTATCCTTGAAAGAAGCTTTTTCTGAAGCTTTCCTGAAAGATAGCGTTCCTGAAAGACTATATGTGAGAAAGATCTGGAAGAAATGGGTTGATTATATGTTCCACATCTATCATAAAAGCCTAGATATTTGGATTTATATTGGATTTTGATGAGGAAGGACTAAAGTTGAATAGATATTGTAATTTCCTGTATTGAAATTATATAATGTGTTGTACTGAATTGTAAATAGAATATTCTCGAAAGATCTTATGTAAGAAAGACTTGGGGGGGAAATGGGGTGATTATATGGTTTATAGAAGCTATAAGGGAGATATTCTCTGAATTGGATTGGATTTTTATGCATTAGCTGGTTTTAAATACTTTAGGATTAATCTGTTCTATTGACTTATATATTTTATTACTGTTAACTGTTAATTTTTTTGAAGGATTTTGGTTATGTAAGGAGGAAGTCAGAGCTAGAGAGGTATATTGGTATAATAGTTTTTGGGCAAATTTTTTTTAGCATATGTTTGTTTTATTTTTAACTATACCTTGTGTTTGTTCCGGGAAGTCAGGGGGGGAGGGGGGAGGGGGCTGGGGGGAAAGGGGGGGAAACAATTTTTTTTGTAAAACTTTTTTAATTAAAAAAAAGAGTTGTAAACCTAAAAAAAAATCTCTACTACTATCTTATTTTATTATGGATACTTAATAGCTTCTTCTACAATTTGTTCCATTTCCTATGTTTTGGATTTCCCCCTCCCACTAAGAATATAAAAAGATATGCTTTATCATAAACCCTCAATACTCTTGACATTTCTTAGACATTTTGTCTGAGAAGGGATGAATATATATACACTGAAAAAGGACCTGCTCATTAACCAGTGATTACGAAGTCTACACCTATAGAAATCAAAAAATTCTAATGCTATTGAAATTTCTTTGGAAATTTTGTTCAAAAAAATGTTAGGGGAATTTGATGTCGAATCTAAATCAACTATAGAGGGGTGTTTTTTTGTATATGCACATGCCCTGATGCTCTGCAAAAACTAACATGTTTAAGTTTGGAGTACTATAAGTAGCATTCAAGAAACAGTTTGAGTCCTATTTGTTTCAGCATATCTCCTCCCCACCCCCCTCAAAAAGAACCAGATCTTTAAAGACTTATTCTAAAATGTGAAGAAATCTTTTTTTGTATAAAACTATTTTATTTTTGCTGATTTTTGCTTTTGGTTTTTGGCTGCCTTCCAGTGAACCAACATGGCTGTTTATGATGCAAAGTTGTTAGAAATAAAACATTTCTAGCAGCTTTCTTGGGATAAGAATAAGAAACCAAGCTATACTAAGAACCAGCAGACAACATGTCTCACTATTTTTTTAGAGGCAGAAACACCTCTTTCTAATGAGTAAATTGAAGAACAAACAAACCAAGTCCTTCTATTATTTCCTCCCAACTCCCAATAAATTGTTCTTGTAATTGACAATGCTTTGGGGAAAAAAAGATTGTTTGCATGCTGGAAGAGGATATTATATGTGAACATAATCGATTTTGATTGTTTTTTAAGTATAATTGGTCCTATAAATTCAGTAGTGTCTTGCTTCAGTTACATGATGTATTAGAGACATATTAAATTGCAGCAGTAATAAGATGATTGTCTTCTTGGCTACCTTGTTAGAATGAATATCAAGTCATATTTATATTTCTATTCTGGTTAAATTTCAGTATTAAAGATGATACAATAGCCTGAGCACATATTACAAATGAGTGTGAGAGTGGTTCTTATAGTGCATTTAAACACATACTTCTAAAAGTATTGTGTTGGTTTCGATATAATTTGGGACATGAAAATATTTGAAATTTTCCAATATACCAGTATATTTATTTTCTGGAAGACTTGACAAAGTAAATTCAGCCTTTCAGTTTATGCTTCCCACCATTTTATTTATTTATTTTGTAAGCTCATATTTCTTCTTTCCAAGCAAAATGCATGTCAATATTGACCTTTATGAAAAAGTGCTTCCTCAACTAATCATCTTCCAAGTGGTTTGCCTTTCTTTCCCATAATCCTTTAGTTGATATTGCTAGGAATTATGACAGTGATGACCAACACAAATAGAGATATCTGAAGTGACACAATATAATACATTTGTATGGTTCTTAATGTTGGACTCTATAATTAAGAGGTTAAAAGGATGGTGTGAGATCTCAGAAATTAAGATGTTGGGCTTATTAGCTGGAAAGCTGACACCTGGGTTTCAAGACCTGATTCCTGTACAATAAGCTCCCATTACTTACCTCAGCTCCTGCCAACCTAACAGTTCAAAAACATGCAAATGCAAGTAGATAAATAGATACCGGAAGGTTACTGCATTCTGTATTTTCATGCTGATCACATGTTGACAGAAATGTGTCTCATACAACTCAGTCTCCCTTAGCTGAGAATCAGAGATAAGCACAATTCAATTGAGTCAATCATGAATGGATACCTTTAGGGAAAACTTTAACCTCTTTATTGCACTGAAAATACTCCATCAGATTTATATCTGTCTGGCAATCACTTTCAAGAAACTCTTCCTTTCCTTTCCTTCCTTCCTTCCTTCCTGCCTTCCTTCCTTCCTTCCATCCATCCATCCATCCATCTACCATGTATGTACTGCCAGTATCATCTTACAATCTGTGTTCTCTATTATAACAATACATACATCAAAGGGAATAATTTAGAATTTATGAATAAAACAGATATCCCTCCAGATACTGCAGGATTTATGTTCAATATTTGGACGACTGTGGAAATAGGCAAAAATACAATGAAGTGTTTCTACAATGAAGTAGAAAGACATATCTCTGACCTCTCCATTAAGCATGGATTAATTAATTAATCCATTAATAGAATGGTAATGAATTTTAATAGATATTTTTTTATTTTAAATAACAACAGAAAAAGAAACAAAACATAAATAAAATTATAATGCAAATACATACTTTCCAAAAGTGGGTAAAAAATACATAAAAAATGCTTAAAATGCAAAAAATATGAAAAAGCAAAGTATACTACATAATAATAGTTACCAATTATAATTCTTCAAGTGCAAGCATATTAATTTCTAATACAAAAAGAGTATTTACATAAAAACAATATAATTTTACTTTTTTTTGTTTACTACAATGTACATGTTTCCCAATCTTGACAAACTGAATGGCATCTTCAAATGATAAAAATGTAACATTGAAATAGAAACCATCATTACCAACAAATCAAAATAGCACCTTAAGGACCAACTATATCATCCAATCTATAATATGAGGGTCCCTCTCCATCTATTCCAAGGCTCTGCATAAGAGCCAAGTTTTAATGTCTTGTAGAGGGAAAAAAACTAATTAGGGTGCGTGCCAACCTAATTTTGGGAAGTATGCTGTTTAAAAACAAGATGATTCATTGTTGTTATGGCATTGCAAATAATTTTTATAGAAATCCTAGGTTTTCTAATCTGAGTATAGACTCTTCCTTGAAGAATTCTTAGCTGTTGAAGAGAAATGCAAAAAAAAAATCACTGAATCTAATAGCCCACCATTCACTAAACAAGCATCTTAGATTGGAGTAACTGAATATGTACAGCCTAGAGGACAAAAGAGAAAATGGGGGAACATGATTGAAATCTTTAAATATTTTAAGGTGTGAATAAGGTTCTAGAAGTCAATATTTTCAATAATAAGCAAAAATCAAGAATGTGGGAGTATAATCTCAAACTGACAAGAGGGAAGTTCAAAAGCAATATTCAAAAGTATTGTGTCACAAAAGAATAATGGAAGCTTGGAACCAACTTCCAGCCAGGTAGTGGGTCAATCATCAGTAACTGAGTTTAAACATGCTTGGGATACATGTCTATCATCTGTCAAAAATCAAAAGATAAAAATAATAAGATGATATCTGTAATACCGTCAAACATACACGTCTGCGTATCCCAGGTCCTTGAAAAGGACTCAATAGGTAGACAAAATGGCAAATCCAGTCTGAACATCTGGCTGACTGTGTAACGACCCAAAAATAAAAATAATTTAAAATAATAAGTAAATTAAAAAAAAACAATAAGAAGAAAAGCTCAAAGAGCAAACTTGATGGACCACTAAGCTTTTTTTCTGCCCTCAGTTTTCTGTCTGCCTGCCTGTCTGTCTCTCTCTCTCTCTCCCTGTGTGTGTGCATGTGCATGCTGCTACTGAGCATCCCATGCTTTTCATTAGGATATAAGCACTCAGACAATAGAAATTGAGTGTTCTAGTATTTAATTGTAAAACCTTTCTACTTGATTTGACAGAAGACATGCTAATATTTCTTCAAACATTTTCCAGTCCAAATACATATGACAAATAAAAAAATATAACTAATATTTTGCTATTACATTTGAATAACAAAGTAACTATGCATATGTGTTCTCCATAAAAATTGTGATTGATTACAAAAGGAATGAGACTATAAGAAGTTTGCTTTGACGAGAGAATGAAAGAGTTCTAACTGGAAAAATATCACAATCAGATTTAGCCAAGTCACATTCTTATTTAAATTTGCAACAAAAACATGAGAGGGCTAATTGCAAAAACAAAATCTGAGAGTATTAAAATACCTGAAAAATACATGCAAATATTTAAATGATCATTTAAGAATTAATATAAGCAAATGATTTTTTTCTATTAGCAACATCTTCATTTCTTTGTTTCTCATTATAGGGGAGATACTATTTGCATTCAGGGATTGACTGATGGATTCATCCATTTCTGGTCCAATTCAGTTGTATACTGTATATCTTCACTGATAGGTTTCTCCATCCTGTTGTGAAATAAATTTGCTGCTTCTGTTGCTCTGCTGTTTATAATATTGCATAAAGCTGAATATATTATTTTACAAACTACATTTTATATGTAATGTAATGTATCCTGTAATGTTTTGAATGAATTTTAACCTGAGACATATGTAAGTATTATTTTCAGAGATGATTTTTGAATTATATCCCCTTATTCATGCTTTTCCTAGCTTGTCATTTAACTCTACACTATGTATTGCATGCATTCCCAACCATCACATATATTTGTCAAAGTAATATGCAAAACAGCAGATTATAAAAAATTGCAAAAGGATGTACAGTTCAGAATTCTGGGATAAATGCATATGCATATTTTTGAGTTTTCTTTCTAAAAAGCAACACCTTGGCAAACTAATACACAAATAGAAACATTAATAGTCTACAAAAGCTAAATTGACAAGTCTATCAACTTTAATACACTTTTCTGCCATCTTACCCTTTCAAAAAACTAGGGTAATATGTTAATATGGGGTAACTGTATTGTGATCTGACTACTGGTTTGGGAACAACAAGGTGAGCCAGTTTGATCTTAAAATATAAATTACAGTCAAATACTTCATTTTCTTTTGCATGAAAGCAGTGACATGGTTTGTTCCATTCAGTTTAACTTCCAA
Organism: Ahaetulla prasina; assembly: GCF_028640845.1. NCBI lineage: Eukaryota > Metazoa > Chordata > Lepidosauria > Squamata > Colubridae > Ahaetulla > Ahaetulla prasina. Next base: position 33,848,515 of record NC_080543.1, on the reverse strand, counting down.
AATATCCAGCTTTCATTCTTTTCTAAAGAGTACTTAAGGAATTAATCAAGGAAGTGACTTCAGCATTCCTACCATGTTTTCCTGAAAATAAGACCCTGTCTTATATTTTTTTGAACTCTGAAATAAGTACTTGGCCTTATTTCTATGTGCTCAAAAGCCTAATTGGGGAACAGGGGATGTCTTATTTGGAGAAAACAGGAGTATACGCCATAGTTCTGATATAAAATGGTATGCTATATGTTTGGTGACTAATATTTTATTTATTTATTTATTTATTTATTTATTTATTTATTTATTTATTTATTTAGTCACAACAATATATATAAGTATCATACGTTGTGCTCTTATGCATGCCCCTTATGGTCCTCTTAGGAATGGGGTGAGGTCAATAGGAGAAAGTTTTTGGTTAAAGCTTTTGGGATTATGGGAAGAGACCACAGAGTGAGGTAAAGTATTCCAAGCACTGATGATTCTGTTACAGAAGTCATATTTTCTGCAATCTAGATTAAAGCGGTTAACATTAAGTTTAAATCTATTGGTTGCTCTTGTATTATTGCAATTAAAGCTGAAGTAGTCTTTAACAGGAAGGACATTACAATAGATGATTCTATGAGTTAAACTTAGGTCTTGTTGAAGGCGATGGAGTTCCAAGTTTCTAAGCCTAGGATTTCAAGTCTGGTGGGATAAGGTATTTTGTTGTTTTCAGAGGTATGAATAACTCTTCTTGTAAAATATTTCTGGACACGTTCAATTGTATTGATGTCAGAAATGTGGTGAGGGTTCCAGACAGGTGAGCTGTCTACAGAGTACTCTGAACTCTTGTCTCACATATTAGTTATATTAGTTCAAATTAGTTATATTAGTTCAAATACAGAAGCTAAGAAATGTAAAAATAAAGTCACTCTGAGGTTCTTCCTCAGAGTACTCAGAGTACTCTATTTTTCTATTTCTTAGCTTCTCTATTTGACTCTTACTGTAAAGCCCCAAAGCCAAAAGCTCCATGGGTCAGTAGGATAGTGAACAGCCAAAGCAAAAGAATACAGAAGCAGAGAGTATCACTTTCCAGTGGCTAGATCTCACACAGGCTGTTCTATTAAGGAAAGAGATTGAAAAAAATCAATAACAAAGTAGGATGATTGCTGTTGGTTTGTGGTTTGCCTACCATAAACCATAATCAATATTTACTAGAGCAGTAATATACTTAGGAAACTATGGCACCACTGTGATGAAGGAGCGAGGAAGAGAAAATGGGCATTTAAGGTCTTCGGAGGGAAATGGCAACTTCTTAATGATCATTTGGATACTCTCAGGTTTCTTTCTTCATTTATTCAGAGAGACTTCATTAGTGCTTAAATCACAGAATGGGGAGGGAGGAATTCCCAGTCTGGAGAGTCTCTGAGTTAGTATATTTAGTGGCTAGACAGTTCAATTCCTTGGTTCAATATCTGCCTGCTGAAAATTTCTAATATTCAAAGCAGGGAAGTTGAATCCATCTTCATGGCTCCACTTTGTCATTTTTATTGTGAGATACAATGCTCTCTCCAATTTAGATTTACTGTTTTAAATGCTCCTTTGAAGGAATCCAAAACTAGTTGCATGTTTATGAATGTAATACATGACCTGCTACACATGTCCCTACCGAGAATTAACAGAATAGTCACAGGATGTGCAGACAAATTATAGGTATCTTATCTTCCCAATACAAATGAAAACATTTTTCCAAAGCATAATAAAAACATAATACTATGCACAATAAGAATGGCATACAGAGGAAAGCTAAAAGAATCCTGAAGATCAGATTCATCTATTCTATATATCCTTAAACTCACTGAACTCAACTATTACCGATTGTTTCATTGTCGAAACAAAGTGCCCTTTACCCTACTACCTTTGAAAGATGCAGTGAGGCCATGAAATACATTTATTTCTCTTGGCAGACATTCCCTTATGTCCAAAGCTTTATTTAACAATTACAAAAGGATTCAGCTTTTAGTGGATTTTGGAGAGCTTGAAGATAATGAGTCTGGGCAAGGAAAAGTAAGATTGAAGAATTAAAGAAGAAATAGAACTCAGAATGAAAAGGAAGGTACTGCAGAAGATTTTTATGTGTGCGTGTGCTAATTCCTTCTTTCTGCCAAGTGTGTTTTCTCTGCCTTCCTGTTATATTGGAGGAGGAGGTCAGAGCAGAGCACAAATGCTTCAGAAAAGCAAAGCAAGGAAAGAGCACGCCAGCATTGTTGACTCTTCAAGTTTCCCTCTAATCTCTTTGTAGTTACAAAAAGTCCTACTGTGCAGGTGGTAATATAGCAGCAATGCTCCCCCCACCCTCACTTGTTACAAGAAGCAGCTACCGCACAGAGAAGAATGCAGTGCTAGAGGGCAGAACTGCACCGGCTATAGCATATCCCATTCATAAACAGGTCTTTTTGAATCTCCGAAACACATCAGGAAAAGGGAGGAAATTTTTCAATTTTAAGAAATTATCATGGTTAAACACACATACACACACACACAAAGAACACAATGACATTTCTCCCTTCAGGCATACTGAAAGCAGAATAGTAATGCATGCTTAAAAACAAATTAAATGCTGCTGCCCTAGCAAAGCCTTAAATACTGGTCTGATTAAAGTGGAGACGAAATGGTTTCTGCCATCCTGTTGCTCAACGATCAATTATTTCCCATATTCTCAGCCCCATCTCCTTGTCTTTCCTTCTTTTCCTCAGCTGGGTTCTCACTTCCTTTGCTCTTGCTATTATTTCCTTTTCCTTTCCAGCAGTATGCAGAATTCTTTTGCACTTCCTGCTGGGAATGAATATGAGTATTTGCTCTCAGAAGAATTAATGTGGGATGAATATTAATGAGAAAGAAGTCTGGTTAGTGTTCCTTTATTAAAAAAATGTTACAGTTTTTCTAAAAATGCAAAGCTTTTGGGATTGTCAAACCAGGAGTGGATGGGTGGTGACTGTGCATGAAATTTCCAGGTGAAGAGGATGTTGTTTATGCAACAAATTGGACTACATTAATCCTACAAGAAAAATTAGATTTATTAAATGTCTTTTCTGCCTCTCAAGCAGTAAAATCACTCACCTTCTATTGTTGAAATATGATAAATCAATATCAATTTCAAACATGGTTATTGGTGTTATTAGGGTAACAGGTTTAGTTCAGGACGTGTTGAATAGCAACACAAGAAATTTCTGATTTCTGCCAAACTCTTTTGCCAGAATTCTTTAGGTCAATTCAAAATACCAAATTTCCTTTTTTTTATGATAAACTAAAATAATGTGACAAAAAGCTTTACAACTGTTCATTTTTGTAGATTTTTATATCTCCCAGAGAGTATACTATAGCACTTGCAGAAAGAGATTTAATTCAGTATTTCTAGAGCACTCCTTTTAAGTCTTTACAACTGAACTGGGCAAATTCACAATCCCCGGCCACTGATAGAAATTGATTTGCCACTGACTGCTGGCAGAAATTGATGAGAGTTAAAGTCCACTGGTACATCCCTGTTACCTTTTCTTGAACCCAGTCTCTGCTACCATACAACTTAAATGGATTTTAGGAATGGTGGTAGAGGGAGATTGGATTTATATAGCGTCTTCCTGCCCACCCACCCCATAGGAGATTGTCAATAGCCAGATCAAGGTTTTCTTTCTGACAAAAGGGTTTCTGTGATATTTATAAAAGCCATTCTTCCATCTTGTGCTGATAAATTCATTTTCAACTTAAGTCCATTCAGCCCAAATGTCCGCACAAAGCAGCACTTTTAAAGAAATCAATATGTATGAACCCATGAAAACCATAAAAGGTTGCACTGAGTCTAGAGTTAGGAGTAAAGAGAACTATGAAGTTACCTTACAACCACTCAAAGAATCCAGAAGTTCATAGCAGTTGACTATGTGATTGCCCCAGAGTCTTATATGGACACAAAACAAATGTATTCACAAATGGTTAGTTATTAGCAAAGAAGTCCCCTCCCTGTCTGCATATGAACCTAGCAGATTTGGCTTCTGCAGACTTTACTTAATATGTTTGTGCATGGTTCATTATAATTTAACTATGTAAATTCCAGTTTACCTTCAGAAAGTGTCATTGGCAAAGCAATCCATCCCTGGACTTTAGAATGGCTTATGTTTCATGTTCAATAGAACTAAAAAAAAAGCAATCTAAAGAATGTTGAAATGGACATGAAAATACACAAGAGTAAATGTTTGTCATTCTGTGTATAAAATATTAGCCAAAACAGCAGTGTATGTGTATATAAGGTACACATTTATGTACAATCAATCCCCTTCTCCCTGCCTTCTGTTCTTTTATAGCAGGTGATATATGCATAATGATGGTGGCTTTGCTTCATGTCCCAGCATCCTGTTGGTATTCTCAAAGGGTTCTCTTGGCATTCAGGCTAATTTCCACAGTGTGCGTGTTCCACTCACTGCTGAAGAACTGGCACAGACACAAATGAAGAATTAAACAAAAAGTCCTCTGTACCCAGGGAATCTGGAAAGCTGCTTGTCCTCAGTTGCACCAGGAATCAAAGAGGCATGATTTTCTATCTCAGAATCAAGTAACTTCTTCACCTTCAAAAAGAATTTAAGATTCTTTTTATTTCTTTATTTTTAGGAATGCTTTCTTCTGAATTATGAAAAATACCACCATTAACATCCAGTTAAATCTTTGAAGCTAGAAGGCTGGATGGTTGTACATAATGAGATTTGTTCATCTTATCTGTTTCATCATTCATCAATACTGTTCTTTCTTTTCCAGAAAGCAGAAGGCAGAAATATGTTAATCAAAGTACATTATGTTATGATTGCAATAAGAGGCACATACCGTACAGTGTGCAGGGAAAGGCAGAAAAACATTGGAGAACAGAGCTATATATGCCATCATATATGGTAGTCGTTTGTTCTTAAACGCAGTATATTGTCATCACTTTTGAAGAAATAAACCATTTGATTCCTTTATGTGAGGTTTTGAGGGAGGCTATTGTATCATTTGCCTCAGATAACAAAACAAGCATATAGCCCAGTGATGGCGAACCTTTTCAGCACCGAGTGCTGAAAAAGGACCACGCACACGCTTTGCACGCATGTGCATACTTCTCTGGGCTGCAACCTGTAAAAGGAGCTGACCAGGGTATATGCACCCGCCATATACCCTGTAATGTATATACTTGTAATTATATACACATACATATATATATACATATATACATATATATACATGTGTAGGTCTTTGGTTATTCGGGTTTTCTCCCGCGTAAAATTGGAAGTGTCTTGGCGACGTTTTGACAAAGTCTCATTCTTCAGGCTTCAGCTTCGTGCTTCTGGGAGCAATGCTGAAGCATGAAGCTGAAGCCTGAAGATGACGAATGAGACTTCATCGAAACGTCACCAAGACACTTCCAATTTTACGCGGGAGAAAACCTGAATAACCAAAGACCTACATACAAACACCAGCAAAAACCTCAGAAAACATATAATAATAATATAATAATAATAATAATATTTTAATTTGTATACATATACATATACATAAATATATATATATATATATATATATATATATTATTTGTCACAACAGTATATATAAGCATAAGCATGAAAATATCTATATAATATATAAGCATATATATGAGCATAAGTATGTGATAACTATATTAATTAGATATATTTTTTTTTATTTGCATTTATATCCCGCCCTTCTCCGAAGACTCAGGGCGGGTTACACTATGTTAGCAATAGTCTTCATCCTATTTGTATATTTATATACAAAGTCAACTTATTGCCCCCAACAATCTGGGTCCTCATTTTACCTACCTTATAAAGGATGGAAGGCTGAGTCAACCTTGGGCCTGGTGGGACTAGAACCTAGTAATTGCAGGCAGCTGCTGTTAATAACAGACTGCATTAGCAGCCTGAGCCACAGAGGCCCATAATGAAAGGAAACAATAGGACAGGAATGATAGGCACGTTTGTGCTCTTATGCATGCCCCTTACAGACCACTTAGGAATGGGGTAAAGTCAATAGTAGAGAGTTTTTGGTTAAAACTTTGGGGATTTTGAGAAGAGACCTCAGAGTCAGGTAGTGTGTTCCAAGCACTAATAACTCTGTTACAAAAGTCATATTTTCTGCAATCAAGATTGAAGCGGTTAACATTAAGTTTAAATCTATTGTTTGCTCTTGTATTGTTATGATTGAAGCTGAAGTAGTCTTCAACAGGAAGAACATTGCAATAGATGATTCTATGAGTTAAACACAGGTCCTGTTGAAGGCGGCGGAGTTCTAAGTTTTCTAAATTCAAGATTTCAAGTCTGGTGGCATAATGTATTTTGTTGTATTCAGAGGAGTGAAGAACTCTTCTTGTAAAGTATTTCTGGACACGTTCAATTGTATTGATGTCTGAAATGCGGTATGGGTTCCAGATAGGTGAGCTGTATTCAAGAATTGGTCTAGCAAATGTTTTATAAGCTCTGGTTAGTAGTGTAGTGTTTCTGGAGAAGAAGCTACGTAAGATTAGGTTTACAATTCTTAAATATATATATACTTCCTGGAAGTAGCAGGTGAAGCTAAGCAGGATCACATCAGATACCTGTACAATTAGCACAGGGGCTCCCCAAGGCTGTGTGCTCTCCCACTTCTCTTCTCTCTGTATACCAATGACTGCATCTCCAACGATCCATCTGTTAAACTACTGAAGTTTGCAGATGACACAACAGTGATCGGTCTCATTCGAGACAATGATGAATCTGCATACAGACTGGAGGTCGAACGACTAGCCTCATGGTGCGACTGAAACAATCTGGAACTGAACACACTCAAAACTGTAGAAATGGTGGTAGACTTTAGGAGAAACTCTTCTACACTTCCACCTCTCACAATACTAGACAACACAGTATCAACAGTAGAAACCTTCAAATTTCTAGGCTCTACCATATCGCAAGATCTAAAATGGACAGCTAACATCAAAAACATCATCAAAAAAGGACAGCAAAGAATATTCTTTCTGCACCAACTCAGAAAGCTCAAACTGCCCAAGCAGCTGCTGATCCAGTTCTACAGAGGAATTATTGAGTCTGTCATTTGCACCTCTATAGCTGTCTGGTTTGGTTCTGCAACCCAACAAGACAGACACAGACTTCGAAGGATAATTAGAACTGTAGAAAAAAATAATTGCTACCAACCTGTCTTCCATTGAGGACCTGTATACTGCATGAATCAAGAAGAGGGCTGTGAAAATATTTACAGATCCCTCACATCCAGGACATAAACTGTTTCAACTCCTACCCTCAAAATGACGCTATAGAGCACTGCACACCAGAACAACTAGACACAAGAACAGTTTTACACTATCACTCTGCTAAACAAATAATTCCCTCAACACTGTCAAACTATTTACTAAATCTGCACTATTAATCTTCTCATCGTTCCCATCACCCATCTTCTTCCACTTATGACTGTATAACTGTAACTTTGTTGCTGGTAATCCTTATGATTTATATTGATATTGATTGTTTCCTGATTGCTTATTTGTACCCTATGATTATCATTAAGTGTTGTAAGTATTGTACCTTGATGAAGGTATCTTTTATTTTATGTATACTGAGAACATATGCACCAAGACAAATTCCTTGTGTGTCCAATCACACTTGGCCAATAAAAATTCTATTCTATTCTATTCAATGAACTTCCGGTTTCTGGCGCACGCATGTACGCTGGCCAGCTATTCTTCTGGATTTCCAGCACGCATCTGTGCATGACTATCAGCTGGCCGACATGCATGGTCACACAGGAAAATGGAAGACCAGCTCTTCCAGTTTCCAGCACTGCCACAAGCAAAAAGAGTCAGCTGTTCCTCACTATGTGCATGCACACCAGAAACCCAGAAGTGGAATGGGCGATGCCACACGTGCCAAGTAACATGGCTCTACATGCCACTTTGGGCACGCGTGCCAAGGGGTTCACCTTCATGGATATAGCCTTACCAATAATACTGGATTAGAACAGTGTGACTTTGTGTTTGTCACTGTTTCTCAGACAAATTACTTTACAAGACTGATGTTACTATATAATTAGGAAAGAACAGCTAAGCTCAGAATTTGGAACTGTAAGGACATCCTAATGCCCCAAAGAAAGAATGTCAGAAGGATTAGGAGGATTTGTAGCAGCAGGATTTGTAGCAGCAAGCTGCATTGGCTGCCGGTGGTCTTCCGGGTGCAATTCAAGGTGTTGGTTACTACCTTTAAAGCGCTCCATGGCTTAGGACCGGGTTATTTACGAGACCGCCTGCTGCCACCGATTGCCTCCCATCGACCAGTGCGCTCCCATAGGGAGGGTCTCCTCAGGGTGCCGTTGGTCAGACAATGTCGACTGGCGACCCCCAGGGGAGGGCCTTCTCTGTGGGAGCTCCCACCCTCTGGAATGAGCTGCCTCCAGGGATTCGTCAACTCCCGGAACTCCAGACCTTTCGACGCGTGCTCAAGACATTTTTGTTCCACCGCGCAGGGCTGGCCTAATTATAATTTTAATGGGTGTTTTTATCAGAGTTTTATTACAGTTTTAATTATTTCTAGCTAAATTGAATTAGTTTTTTAACAATGTTTTAATTTTTGTATTCTTGCTTTTTACCTTGCTGTAAACCGCCCTGAGTCCTTCGGGAGAAGGGCGGTATAGAAGTTAAATAAATAAATAAATAAATAAATAAATAAATAAATAAATAAATAAATAAATAAATAAATAAATAAATAAATAAATAAATAAATAAATAAGATATAGGGAGTGTCATTACTTACTAGAGTTGAATCTCAAGTACACTTCAAATTTAATATTTATTAGATTAGCCTTCCCATGTAATGTATTATGGTTATAGATTCCCAGATCTAGAGATAGATTACATTCTGGGAGGTAGAAGACATCTGAAGGCAACCAGTTTGGAGAAAGTTCTCTTAGATCTTGTCATGTCTGTGCCTACCCTGTTTCTTATAATGCAGGTCCCCCTCACATAGTGGAAGCTCTCATAAAAGTTCATTAACTCAGAGTCTGTGACAAATCTTTCCACCTGTGCTTTGGAAAATGCCATTAAAAAACCCTCATGTGTTACTCTCAATGTGTGACAACATTCAGAAGTAGCTTCCTCCCAGGAATAAAACTGCCAGAAGGAGAATCTGCTTAGCAAATAAGTCAGTAGACTCCCAACAGGCAGATGGCATGGTCATGGCAAATGAGAGGAGGGGTAAAATAACCAAGTCAATTACGATTAATGCAGTGTGGTAAAAGTATTAGTTCTGTGCTATAGGTCTGTGTATTAGAGCTGGAAAGTGGAATGAAAGAAGGGGACAATGATTCAATTTAGCCAGGAAAACAGGCATATTGGCTCTCTCTTTTTCTAACCATCTCATTATTCCTTAGGTTCCTTTCGCCCTGCATTCCAACTCTGAGGAATTTGGGGCAAATGAGAGATATGGGACAGCCAGGAGAATACGTAGCATGGAAAATATAAAATTTGCATTCTCTTAGTAGCTTTTTTTTTTTTTTGCATTCTCTTAGTAGCTTACTTCTCCTCCTGTACCTCAGTAATGTATTTATTAGAAGTTTGCTAGTGCTGGGAAAGTTTAAAAAGCATTCCCTGAAATCAACACCCTTTGATTTTAAATAATCATTGTTATTCTGCCTTTTTTGTCTATCAGCAATCCAGTCATTAAAACAAAATTAATAAAAAATTAGTATTAATGGACAATTATCATCCACAAAGAGCTTTTATTTGTAGTTCTCATTTTACTCTTTTTTAAAAAAAAAATAGAATCACATTTTAAATTTCAGCTTGATTAATAGAGCTTAATCCAAGAAAGCAAGCACATGTATTTTAAGATTCAAATGTTGTGCATAATGGTAATATGTTGGAATGTTTTGAGTGGTAATTCATTACTGTAGGCCATGGGTGTCAAACTTGCAGCGTCACATTGTCATCACATGATGTTTCACAACATTTTTCTCTTCATGAGCTGAGGTAGGTGTGGCCTGCACATGACACATCCAGCCCATGGGCTGTGAGTTTGACACCCCTGTTCTAGGCCCTCTGAACTTATATCTTCTTAAATCGAGATTAAAAAGTTGTTGGAAATTTTCTAGAAAACTAAAAAGTTTTCTAGACCATCTCCAGCAACTTCTCATTAGTACTTTTCTTATTCTCATTTCTTTTCTCTTTACAACAATGTCCATTGTCCTCTAGATTTTCACAGATACCCTATCTTCCTACTTTTTAACAGGTCACATCCCTCTTCTAATTGCTAATATACCAGCAAGATTTCTGATTGATCCTGGCTTTCATCAAGGAATTTTTACTGGGAAACAATGAAATTAAGATGAGATATGAACCTTCTCCCAGGTACATGAGTGACAGAATTATAGTCTGCCTGCTGGTAATTTCTTAACAAGAATGTATGTTTTTCTCCCAAACAGCTATCGTGCATGAAAGACTACTGTTTTTTCTTTGCCTTGCTTTAAGTAAGTAACCACATTCTTAATGTTCATGCTGATCTAAGAATTCTTCTCATAACTTACTGAAAATGGAAATTCTCTGGTTGTATTTGGAACCAAGTCAATTAAAGACTTAAAAATTGCTTCATTAATAGTAATATTTTAGTTTCATGGTCTTAGCACTCTGTAGGACCCCAACCTCTAGACAGTTTATGGGTCAAAGTATGTATAAATGCAGAAAATGCCTTAAGTCAATTACGATTAATGCAGTGTGGTAAAAGTATTAGTTCTGATGCTATAGGTCTGTGTATTAGAGCTGGAAAGTGGAATGAAAGAAGGGGACAATGATTCAATTTAGCCAGGAAAACAGGCATATTGGCTCTCTCTTTTTCTAACCATCTCATTATTCCTTAGGTTCCTTTCGCCCTGCATTCCAACTCTGAGGAATTTGGGGCAAATGAGAGATATGGGACAGCCAGGAGAATACGTAGCATGGAAAATATAAAATTTGCATTCTCTTAGTAGCTTTTTTTTTTTTTTTTTGCATTCTCTTAGTAGCTTACTTCTCCTCCTGTACCTCAGTAATGTATTTATTAGAAGTTTGCTAGTGCTGGGAAAGTTTAAAAAGCATTCCCTGAAATCAACACCCTTTGATTTTAAATAATCATTGTTATTCTGCCTTTTTTGTCTATCAGCAATCCAGTCATTAAAACAAAATTAATAAAAAATTAGTATTAATGGACAATTATCATCCACAAAGAGCTTTTATTTGTAGTTCTCATTTTACTCTTTTTTAAAAAAAATAATAGAATCACATTTTAAATTTCAGCTTGATTAATAGAGCTTAATCCAAGAAAGCAAGCACATGTATTTTAAGATTCAAATGTTGTGCATAATGGTAATATGTTGGAATGTTTTGAGTGGTAATTCATTACTGTAGGCCATGGGTGTCAAACTTGCAGCGTCACATTGTCATCACATGATGTTTCACAACATTTTTCTCTTCCGCGGAGCTGAGGTAGGTGTGGCCTGCACATGACACATCCAGCCCATGGGCTGTGAGTTTGACACCCCTGTTCTAGGCCCTCTGAACTTATATCTTCTTAAATCGAGATTAAAAAGTTGTTGGAAATTTTCTAGAAAACTAAAAAGTTTTCTAGACCATCTCCAGCAACTTCTCATTAGTACTTTTCTTATTCTCATTTCTTTTCTCTTTACAACAATGTCCATTGTCCTCTAGATTTTCACAGATACCCTATCTTCCTACTTTTTAACAGGTCACATCCCTCTTCTAATTGCTAATATACCAGCAAGATTTCTGATTGATCCTGGCTTTCATCAAGGAATTTTTACTGGGAAACAATGAAATTAAGATGAGATATGAACCTTCTCCCAGGTACATGAGTGACAGAATTATAGTCTGCCTGCTGGTAATTTCTTAACAAGAATGTATGTTTTTCTCCCAAACAGCTATCGTGCATGAAAGACTACTGTTTTTTCTTTGCCTTGCTTTAAGTAAGTAACCACATTCTTAATGTTCATGCTGATCTAAGAATTCTTCTCATAACTTACTGAAAATGGAAATTCTCTGGTTGTATTTGGAACCAAGTCAATTAAAGACTTAAAAATTGCTTCATTAATAGTAATATTTTAGTTTCATGGTCTTAGCACTCTGTAGGACCCCAACCTCTAGACAGTTTATGGGTCAAAGTATGTATAAATGCAGAAAATGCCTTAATTCGATAACTAGATTAGCTATGAGATGTGTGTGTGCCAATGCATATGTATTCATTAGAATTGTTTCCAGAAATAAAGCTAAAGATTTTATATATCCAATTATCATTGAACGGAATTTCTCAAAGTACCTTTTGCTCATGCTACCACATTAGGATAGGAGGATGGCAAGGCACTTACTAATTTCAGTGCAGCTCAACAGAAAGGGCCTAACTGGCATCTCCACTTCTTTTCAAAAAGGAGATATTTCCAGTCTTGTCATTCAGAAATATTTCTTCTGACACTTCATTCTACAGAAACAAAATGAGGATCAGCTTATCCTGCCGGTATTTTGAAAAGAAGGCTTGGGGAAAGAAAGAGTCACCAACCTATCCCTCAAATAAATTTTCCCATTAAGGAAGGAAACACTGGCTTGTGGGAAGATGAAAAAACAAGAAGGTGGACCTATGGAGATCATAAAGTGAAATAGGAATTAAAGCAAACCGATCAAATATCTAACTTGCATAGAACAATTTCCAAGAACCAATATATTTTCCAAGGTCCATTCTAGCAGCAAAGCTCTGCTCTGGAAAAATCCTAAATCCCGAGTCGCTAAATTGAATCAATTTCATTTAAGCTCCTTCTCCAAGGATTAATTTGTCTCTGTGCTCATCCTAATATCTTGCTAACTATGGCATCAAGATGACAATTAATCATGTATAATGGCAATGGTATTGCTTTTGTCTCCTCCCCATTCACTATTGACAGCTTTAACATTATCATTGATAATCTGCATTTCCAGTTTTAAACTACTGTTTCTACCACAGGTCACACAGTAGCCCTGATGTGGGACAATTAATGGATGATGTTAGTGAAAAGAAAATTAGAAATGGGATGGGATGGGATCTGATCAGCTCCTATGGATTCTTTAGATTGCTTCAGACATGCCTTCCCCTTCTAATCATTAGATAAAGCTTTCCATGGGTCCATCTTCAGCTGATCTTCAACTTGGTACTGGTTGCTTTGAAAAGCATTTCAGAAAGGCTTACATTGTTGCCTTATATACATAGATATGGCATTAGACCTGCTTTTTAAAGCCAGATTTAGCACACATTCAAATGAGCATGAGATTTCTGGTTAAACACAAACAAATAAAACAAAAAAGACTAGTATTTGGGGAAATACTACTTATATGCTGCACAGGAGTTCAATTTAAACCAGGAAAGAAAGCTGGTCTTAGCACTCTGTAGGACCCCAACCTCTAGACAGTTTATGGGTCAAAGTATGTATAAATGCAGAAAATGCCTTAATTCGATAACTAGATTAGCTATGAGATGTGTGTGTGCCAATGCATATGTATTCATTAGAATTGTTTCCAGAAATAAAGCTAAAGATTTTATATATCCAATTATCATTGAACGGAATTTCTCAAAGTACCTTTTGCTCATGCTACCACATTAGGATAGGAGGATGGCAAGGCACTTACTAATTTCAGTGCAGCTCAACAGAAAGGGCCTAACTGGCATCTCCACTTCTTTTCAAAAAGGAGATATTTCCAGTCTTGTCATTCAGAAATATTTCTTCTGACACTTCATTCTACAGAAACAAAATGAGGATCAGCTTATCCTGCCGGTATTTTGAAAAGAAGGCTTGGGGAAAGAGAGAGTCACCAACCTATCCCTCAAATAAATTTTCCCATTAAGGAAGGAAACACTGGCTTGTGGGAAGATGAAAAAACAAGAAGGTGGACCTATGGAGATCATAAAGTGAAATAGGAATTAAAGCAAACCGATCAAATATCTAACTTGCATAGAACAATTTCCAAGAACCAATATATTTTCCAAGGTCCATTCTAGCAGCAAAGCTCTGCTCTGGAAAAATCCTAAATCCCGAGTCGCTAAATTGAATCAATTTCATTTAAGCTCCTTCTCCAAGGATTAATTTGTCTCTGTGCTCATCCTAATATCTTGCTAACTATGGCATCAAGATGACAATTAATCATGTATAATGGCAATGGTATTGCTTTTGTCTCCTCCCCATTCACTATTGACAGCTTTAACATTATCATTGATAATCTGCATTTCCAGTTTTAAACTACTGTTTCTACCACAGGTCACACAGTAGCCCTGATGTGGGACAATTAATGGATGATGTTAGTGAAAAGAAAATTAGAAATGGGATGGGATGGGATCTGATCAGCTCCTATGGATTCTTTAGATTGCTTCAGACATGCCTTCCCCTTCTAATCATTAGATAAAGCTTTCCATGGGTCCATCTTCAGCTGATCTTCAACTTGGTACTGGTTGCTTTGAAAAGCATTTCAGAAAGGCTTACATTGTCGCCTTATATACATAGATGTAGCATTAGACCTGCTTTTTAAAGCCAGATTTAGCACACATTCAAATGAGCATGAGATTTCTGGTTAAACACAAACAAATAAAACAAAAAAGACTAGTATTTGGGGAAATACTACTTATATGCTGCACAGGAGTTCAATTTAAACCAGGAAAGAAAGCTGGTCCTACCAGGCTGGTGCTGTCACCAATCAATACATACTACAAATTTTCTACTAAGATTCTAGTTTTCACTTGTGCTACTTTGCTATAGTGGGAGAAATACCATTTTGTGCTGTACATCAAATTTTATATTGTGTACTTCTGAACGCTGCTGTTTATTACTATTTAGTGCTATAACATTTTGATTAACACCCACATTCTCCCATGCCTTGCCTCCATGACTGGTAGCTTGACTAGGTATGGAGAAGGGCCATAGGGCTAAGTGGGAAGAAGCTGCAGACCATGAGGTATGATTAGAAAGCCTCGGTCGCTGGCTGTCAGCATCATTACTTATTTGAAGCAAAACACAAAAAATTCAATTACATGTTCAATTACACATACACATTCTTTTCAGGGTAAATAATTTCTGAATTCTATCAGTGTATGTCTCTGCTTCAACAGCAAGAAAGGAAATTTTCAAGCTGTATTTAAAGTCTACCAGTATGCTATTTATTCTTGTAATAAGTTCCGCAATGTAGATAAATATGCACAGGCTATTTACTACTAAGTCTACTGCTCTTGTGAAGGACCTTAAAGCCATGCCCTAAAGTAGCTTTATTCTGTGACCAGTTCAGTGGTGGAATTCAAATTTTTTTACTACCGGTTCTGTGGGCATGGCTTGATGGGTGTGGCAGGGGAAAGAAACTGCAAAATCCCCATTCCATCCCTACTCCTGGGGGAAGGATATTGCAAAATCTCCATTCCCAGCCCACTCTGGAGCCAGCCAGAGGTGGTATTTGCCAGTTCTCTGAACTACTCAAAATTTCCACTACCAGTTCTCTAGAACCTGTCAGAACCTGCTGAATAGCATCCCTGGGCCAGTTCAGTGGCGCATAGTGAAGGCACAGACTCAAGTGAAAGGATGTTCTTCTTGGCCAGCCTCTATGCTTTTGACCAGTTCACCAAAATTCATTTTGGACACTGGTTTAACAGTCCTCCAAGAATACTTATTACAAGTACATAGCAAGGATTGCTGATGGTCTAATATTTGACTGTAGCGAAGGCGGATAGACCCTTTATTCCTAGTACTCATTTGTCTTACTCCATTAGAAATTAAGAAGAGAGATTTGTAGTTGGTTTTTCTTGCCAGCAAGTGATGCTCAGTAGAAGGAGAAACGAAGACTGGGGACCCATCCATTACTTTCCACAGCTTATTCTTTATCAAAACTGTAAGGACAGACCACTCACCAGCCTCATTAATGAGGCAGATTACAGCTGAGCTATAGAGGCATCATAATTTATGTTGCTATACTTTTTTGCTGATTCAGATATTGGATTAGCGCTTGTTAACATTGCTTTGAGAAAAACAGCCCTTTGGTTCCCCCCCCCATCTCTCATCTCTGGTGAGTTTATCTTTTCCCTGTTGTTGGAGCCAAAATTCAAATTCAGTATTATGTATTGATTATATTTGGTTTCTTTATTAGAAGACAGGAAAGAAAAGGTGAGGAATCTTTAAAAATATTTGTTTTTAGAAGCAGCTTTAATATGGTGAATGGGATCAGTGCTGATTTATTCTATTAATTATTTAATTATGTTTCTAAGACAGCTGCAATCCTGCTGTCCTTTTACTTGGAAATAAACTCAATTGTACTCAATTCTGCCTATGCATTTAAAGGATTGGACTGCACTGGGAAAATACAGGTAGTACCTGTTTAGCAATTTCCTGTAATTATTATAAAAATGTACTTTTGCAACCAGTCATCACATTTGCAACTTTTGAAGATCTGTAAAGCAAAGTAAAGGTAAAATCATAAAATTGTGATGTTTCATTTAGCAATTGCTTTCCTTAATGACCGAGTGTCATTAAGACCCAGTTGTGGTTGCTAAACAAGGCCTAGCTGTGTGACTTATTCAGATTTTCCATAGAAGCTCAAATTGTTCCATATTGGCTAGATAAAAGAGTTCAAGACTACAATCTTATAAATGCTTACCTAAATAAAAAAACCACTGTAGTATGACACTAAGTCCTGACTAAAGTAAATGCTTTTACAATTGACCCTCCTGCTTACAGTATTTCCAAGCACTATGCAGAGGGAGAGTACATGAAACTCATTTTCTTTTCTGCAAAGTGGACTATTCATTTCAACTTTAGCCATATATAAATTGAATTATAACCCTAAACATCTATCCTAAAGTTGAGCTGTAGATGATTTTCTACCCTAGGGTAAATATAATGAAATAAGCATTAAAAAAATCATTGTGGGGTGTCATGCTTGGTTAGAATTATATCAGTATTTCTCAATCTCAGCAACTTTAAATGCATGGACTTCAACTCTCAGAGTTTCCCAGGCAGCATGTGTTGACATCAACTCCAGAATTTTCCAGCCAGCATGGCTGTTATACGGTTGAGAAACGCTAATGTATGTTGTGCAGAAATATAATGATACAGGATGTGAAGAAAAAAAGTATTTGGAAGAGTAGCATACTGTTTTTAAAATAATAAAAAATAAACAATTGAATTTAAGATTATTACTTGCTTTGCTCCAATTCTAGTTAGAAGTTGCAAAATTTATATGCAAATGAAAACCTAGCTTCTATGCCTACAAAAAGTACTTAATATAGGAAACAGGTTTCCAGAATGTAAGTACTTATCCCAATGTCCAATATGCATTTCTAGGAACATAGACAAAGCTGGGGGTGACAATAGGAGAAAAGGCTTGAGATATAGACAGGAGACCAGAGAATAAGGTAAAATTTTTTGAGCATTCTCTCTTCCTCCTCAGGGCTGTAATATGTGCTGTAATCTGCTTGTTACTGATTTTTTAAAATATGGAATATAATCCATTGCATCTAGTTGTTTATATAATATATATCTTCCACTTTTTTTTCTTTTGTGTTACCGAAACTCAAATGCATTTAAGACTCTGTTAAGTTTGTTTTTATTATTTTTTAAAACTAAACAAAAGGCTATCCCAAGCCTAAGTCAGAGGGCTAGACAACTGACTGACTCCTTCTCTGGGCTTGCTTCCTAAGCTTTTTCAGTCACACAAGGCCAGGGTTTGTGGTTTTAGTTTCTGATGAAGGTGCAGGTTTCCTGCCAGTTGTATGTCTGCATGTGTGTACACTTGTCTGTTTTTGCATGTCGTATTTCTCAGGACATTAGAACTCTATACTGTATTTTCTGAAATTGCATACTCAGCTCTTGAAATTCTATATTTACCAAAATTGTCACTTTACTTCCTCCTTCAATCTAAGTTGATATCTCTTTCTTCTAAAGAGGACAGATGAGGAAAAAGAAGCAAAATGCATCCTGCTGGGGAATTCTGGGAATTGAAGTCCATACATCTTAAAGTTGTTGAGGGTGAGGAGCACTGCTACCAGCTACCAAGTCTGATCTGCAAAATTACATGTGGCCATTAGATGGTAGGAAAAAGATTCATAAAGCCAACTTTTTATGGTTATCTAGTAATTACCAGATTTTTGCAATCTTGATCCAGTATACTTACCTATGCAAAAATAGTTCCCTCAAGGCTAAAGAGGCAGGACCGGGGTGAAATCCAACAGATTCTGACAGGTTCTGGAGAACCAGTAGTGGAAGTTTTGACTAGTTCGGAGAACCTGGCCCCAGAGTGAGGTGGGAATGGAGATTTTGTAATATCCTTCCCCCAGGAGTGGGGAGGGAATGGGGATTTGGCAGTATCCTTTCCCTGCCACACCCACCAAGCCACTCCCACCAAGCCACACCATACCCACCAAGCCACTCCCACAGGACTGGTAGTAAAAAAATTTGGATTTCACCTCTGGGCAGGACATATACTTGGGGAGAGAAGATAGGATGAGAGGTAGGAAAAAGTGTTCTCATGTTGTGTTAAAGTATGTTGAATTATGATATCTTTACTTTTGATTCTGGAATGTTGGCAGATAGATTAATTCCTCCACAAAGTTTATGCTTCTTAAAACCCTTAAGTTCTTGTTGGTATTGAATTGTTCAATTAGAATTATTATGTACTTAATATGTACTAAATTTCTAAAAATAGCCTTTACTCCAATACTGAATTTGTTATTGTATTTGCTGCTGCCCTCATAGCAAAAGTAGCAGTCATGCTCATGGGAAACCAAACTGCTTAACCTTAACCATATGCCACAAGAAAGCATTGTCATGCTATTATCACAAGGCAGGTTGGATGTTTTATTTCCTATTTCCCTACCAACAGGGAGCAAAGTCAAGATTCTTGTCTTTATGTATGAATAAATGCCCTTCTTCTGCTGCTTTTTTCCTTTTTTTTAATTAATACACAAAAAAGTCATTAAAATAATAACAAGGAAACCGTTTCGCCAAGACCAGATGATGCTAAGACAGATGGAAACCATTTAGTTCTGATTTAAAAACATGGATGGCAGAGCATTTCAAGGACTACTGTGTTTCATTATAAAAACAATTTTAACAGCAATAGTAGCACTGTGACAAAATAAGCCAAAGGGGTAGAAAATGTCAACTGAGAAACAAACAAAACAAAACAAAGAGCTTGCTTTATAGAAGTATTGAAACCAAACAAAATACTGGCATTGTGTTAAATCAAAGAATGTGTGATTTCTTTGCATGCACATGCACAGACTCACAGATAGCCATGGTAAATTTGACATTTTAACCAGGATGAGCTGAGCTGAATTATCGCTGTCCTACACTGAGCAATGTCTGAGTTCCCTGCTGTGCAATAGAGCATTTCATCAAACAAAATGGCAGCCCCTGGCCAGGAAGACAATAGGAGTTGCAAAAGATAAGGAGACATTGAAACACAGCCTGGAATTAAACGGTTATGGAATTAAAAGGAAATCAGATCTTTAATTGATATCGTCCAGTATGCTAAGGTCAAACCTAGGGCATCATTTATTTTCACAGAAAACCCATTATTAACAGATTGGCAATATTCTTTTACGTTATGAAAACACTTAGCTGTAATTACTCCCCCCAAGTGACCTGTCAGCCATAAACTGGTTCTTTTGGCATGAGACTATTGCATTGTGTAGTAATAGTCAAGAAAGCTAGGAATCACAGGCATCATGGGAGGGGAAAAATTGAAATGGGGTGTGTGTGTGTTGCAGATTTCCCCCCCATGAAGAATTTTGCATTTATTCAAATACAGATATCTGACAATGTTATGATAAATGATTAGATTACAATTCCCCTTCTGATCATGAAGCAATTTGCACTGCTGCATTAGATAAATCCAGATATAGTTTGGAGATCAAAATACTCTTAAAGTTAAAGCCAGTCTCATTCCACATTCCACACGTAATCAATCCTATTTGTAAATAAAAAGAGTTCTTCTCTGTTTAATATAACTTACCAATCAGACCTAAGAAATTAGTTAATTAGCTGAACTCATAGATAAATTTGAAAGATATAGAACTTGGCAACTTTTACAATTTTTTCTGTGACAATACAAAATGTATTAAAATAATTGATTTGTGGTAGGAGGTGTAGATGACATTAGCTATTTTGACATGGGAAGCCAATCTAGTATTAGATTTGCATCCCACCTTCATTTGTTTCTGTAAATCGATTGGTATGCATGATGCTCTCCTTTCCTTGTAATAACCCTATGGTACAAGTTGGACTGAGTATGCAAACATGTAGTAGTCCTCCAGTTCAAAAAGAACCCCATTGTGCTGTGACAGGAAGTAAAGACTAAAACAACATATTCATATTTCAAGGAAGGAAAGTGAGAAATGCAATCACCTTGGAAACTAATTGGCTCTACAACTCTGAAATGTTCCATTTTCTGGAACAACAGCAGAGGCAGTTCATCACAAGTCATGCTTGTGGGCAGAGGAGAAATCAGCTAAAGACTTTCTAAAGTCAAAAGCTACTCCTGATAATTAGGATGACAGGAAAAAGTTGGCTATCACTCCCTTCAGGAAGCTTTTTTGACTTTTCAATCTTTCTTGGATTTCCTGGCGCCTCCATCCATATTACATTACTAATTTTAGCTTCAAAGATTAGTTAAGGTTGGCTGCAGTTGTCACATGTTACTGCAGTTTGTAGTAGCAACTGAAAGTATAAGCAATGATTAACTAATTAACATGAAGATTGTTTATTATTTATATATTATAAATATATATTATAATATTATATTAATATATAAATAATGTAAATAAATTACCTCTTAATGCATATCTACTCTTGTTCCACCAATTCCATGGTCCTGCATATTTGTCTCCTGCCTTCACCATTTTTTTTTCCTTCACCAATTTCCTGACAGTGTTTCTGGGCTATAAATCTAACAAAGCAGGTGGAAATTTAGTAGACATTTTCCTCATTACTTGCTGATGTTGAGGAAAGGTTTTCCTGTTCCATATCTATCACAGATGTCACACACCTCTTTTAGGTACAAGGAACATTGCTAAATATAGCTTTTAGTCAAATTTCAGCATTTAGAGGAATATATATTTCCAAGTGCCAAATCAATCTTTGGTCCGTTGTGCAATTGCACAGCTCCAGTTTTGATTTCCTACTTGAGCTTTCTTAAAACTTGGTGTCTTTCAGGTGTATGAATTTCAGCTTTTTAAATTACCTCAAAGTATTTTCATTACTGAAAATTCTGAAAGCTGAATTCTACACATTTGGAAGGCACTGGTGTTCAGAAAGGGAGTATTTCATTTTCTTGCAAGATAAATCTGAGATCAAATTGCTGCCCATTATAGCTTTCCCCCTTATGCTTCAGATTCTTCTTTTTCTGGAACATGGAAAGCTGCCATATGCTGCAACAAGCCATGTGACAATATTTTTTTTCATAGTTTAGACAGGATGGGTTTCCAGTCTTAATGGTAAGAGCTAATGGATAATGGATATACAAAAGGTATTTTATCATTAAACCATTCCTCTGTGATGTAATGCATTCCTAAATAAATTTGTCAAATGAACATTTCTCATTTCTCATTTATTCATTCCTCTACAATTAGCCCTTGCCCTTGCCTAGTCACTTCACAGATGCTGGCTTTCCTTCTGTATTGCCTGATTCTTCTCTACTTCTCTACAGAAATGTATATATGTCATTTGCTTCCTGAATTTCCATTCAAAAGCAGCATAAAAACCCATCTGTTTTTATTAGGGCCTTGCTGATGTGTCCTTCTATTTAAACAGAGGTGAACATCAGGGTTTCCTCAGTGGTAAACTCTCAAGTCTGACATTGCCTTCTCACTGCTTTGTATCCATCACTTTCAGACTGACATTTGAGAAAGCTTTTAAAAAGTATACATTCAAGTGGCCCTGAATAGGTAGCAAAACAAGTGTTCTATCACAAAGTCACATTCCTAATTTGTCCAAATAATGGATAGCAAGGGAACAGAAGGAAGCATCTCAACCAGTGGTGGGTTGCTCTTGGTTCTGTCTAGTTCTTTAGAACCGGTAGTAAAAGCGGTGGGAGGCTCCTCCCACCCACCCGGATGTCATAATCGCAACCATCCCATTGCGAACTGGTAGTAAAGGTAAGTAGAACCCACCCCTGATCTCAACAAATAATTTTTCCCATCATATGTCACCCATCGTGTGGAACACTGCCTGAATTGAGTGGAGCAGATAAGTGTTAGGGATAATCATGTTTGTTTCCCCTTTTTAAGATCAGAACCAGTGCTTAAAAATAACTAATGCAATCACAGCCATTATTTGTTATAGAGTATAGAGCTAGATCAAAAATCGGATGTAATTAGGGGGAAATAAATGTGGCAATAACTGCTGTTTTATAGATCATTGATTTGACAAATTGAATATTCCTTTTACGGGGAAATCAACATGGAAGCCCTTGTTTGGGTTTTCCACAAATCTATTTCCAAACATCTCTGGCCCTACCTGGTTTCTGCAGGGGAGTGGCTTCTCTTTCACTAGACCAAGCAGGTCAAATTTCTCTCTTCTCCTGTTTGTTCAGTGACAAAATTATGATTTCCCTTTTGCAAAAGTTTATATGAACAAAAGTCAGTGGCTGCGCATTGACCCATGCCTTGAAGTGACTTGTGATTGTGCAATTTAGAGTAGCAAGGGGGAAAACTACATAAACCTTGACAACCCTCATATTTGAGAATCTTTGCGTCTCCTTTCAAGTGTAAGCCATTCTCAACTGGGACATGACCTTTTAAGCATTTTTTTAAAAAAGCTAAGCAAGAATTTATGTTCAGAAATATATACAAATTAGAAAAGCTTGGACATCATATGAATGCATCAGATTTGGGCAATTTTGGTGGGGGAACTGAAATCAGTCTCTTAGGTTGAACAAATCTTCTAATTACTAGCAATGTTGCTAATACTGCCACTCTTACTGTGACATGTAAGCTTACTTATTTACTTCAGGACTGAAAAATGCAATTCAGGAGGTTATCTACCTGACATTTGATAAATATAGATCATGGGTTGAATGACCAAAGTCTGATGAGCTTTGTAAGAGTTAAATTCCAGAGTCACAGTGCTGGAAAGAGAAAAAAAATCATCTATTGCAAACCCTCTGCCAGAGAAATAGGTGACATTAAAAAAAAAAGACCTTATTAAAATGCAGTAATTACCTCCTAACAGGAAGGGAAGAATACAAGATTTAAGAAAAAAATAGACTAGGAAAGGAAAATCATAATTGTCCATTCTTAACACATGCCAATCAACTACAAATACAGAAACAGTGAATAATTCATTTTGTATCAGTAGTATAAATGATTTCTGGCTGAATGTTACACAAAATGTATTCATAGCAAGGAAAGTTTGACAGAAAAACCAAATATCAAAAGACATGAAGGGCTCCCACATAATGGACATGTTCAAGCAGATGCTTGACAGTCACCAATCAGGGATGATTTAATTTGGATGCTTACTGTGTATGAAACTGAGGGCAGGGTGGCAAAGTTGGATACAATGGCCTTAATAGCTTCTTCTAGTTATATGATTCTGTGACTGTAAATGGATTAACAACACCAACATTAGACTTAGGTAAAGGTAAAGGTTCCCCTCGCACATACATGCTAGCCGTTGCCGATTCTAGGTGGCGATGCTCATCTCCGTTTCAAAGCCGAAGAGCCAGCGCTGTCCAAAGACGTCTCCGTGGTCTTGTGGCCGGCATGACTCAATGCCAAAGGTGCATGGAACGCTGTTACCTTCCCACCAAAGGTGGTCCCTATTTTTTCTATTTGCATTTTTACGTGCTTTCGAAACTGCTAGGTTGGCAGAAGCTGGGACAAGTAACGGGAGCTCACCCAGTTACACGGCAGCACTAGGGATTTGAACCGCTGAGCTGCTGACCTTTCGATCGTCAAGCTCAATGTCCTAACCCCTAAGCCACCGTGTCCCTGTTTAGATTTAAGCAGGTCCTAAATAAAATATCCTTCAATGATGCTTCTCCTGTTTTATGTTATGGTGAGAGTGCTTTAAGCAGTACTATTTGCATCCAGTTTCATTTCAAAGTGAATAATGAAAAATATGGCATTTGGAAGGTGGCTGAGAAGATAAGTATGAATATGTGTTTGTGCTTGTGATTATGTGGTAATGTTTTTATTTATTTTTATTTATTTATTTTGTCAATCATAAATAAGATAACAGGTAAAAGTATAAACATAATTTGGATACATGAAAAGAGTAAGTAAAAAGGAATATTAGGACAGGGACCTTTGACATCAGGTGGAAAGGTTGGTTTGGCACTTACCAACACGTTTGACTGTTATAATACCAAACGAATGTCATTGCATTCATCCATTGCATGGATGAAGACTATTGCCTGACATAGTGTGAGCCGCCCTGAATCTTTGGAGAAGGGCGGGATATAAATGCAAATAAAATAAAATAAATAAATTAAATAAATAAATAAATTGCTGAAGCTGGGGTTTGTGGAGGCCTGGGTAGCTGGAAATCGATGGTGGTAGGTCTACATATGAGGAATCACAGCTGCTGTAAGGGTGGGGGATGGTTCTGTGGTGAAGTTAGGATTCTAGGTCCAGCAGGATTAATGGAATCAGTGAGGCCTGTGGAGATGCAGAGTCAGTGATGCTACCAAGACTGGGCATAGGGAGAAAATGCTGTAGTCCAGGGTCTCCAACCTTGGCAACTTTAAGACTTGTGGACTTCAACTTTACTGACTGAGGAACTCTGGGAGTTGAAGTCCACAAGTCTTAAAGATGCCAAGGTTACAGAGTGCTGCTGTAGTCTGCCAGATATTTGGGGCCTGCTGTGACATGTCAGATCCAATTGATACCTCTTTTGACATGCTGTCCTCAGAACATGTGAAAACATGTTAGTCTTGGATTGTTTTTTGCTTTTTTAGTGGGTTCCAGCTCTTGACCTGTGCCAAGTCTTACATTACATTTACAGTTTCTATCTTTAAATATAGGTGACAAGGACTCTTGCCTTGTAAACATTCTGCTTCAGTTTTATATCACTGGACTACAGCAGGCATCCAGCTTATTATCTTGTTAGCAGGCAGTCAGTAGGTACAGAAAAAAGCAGGTGTGGCAGGGAAAATGGAGAGCTTTGTTGAGGCGATTCTGGTTGTTTGAGGCCCTGGTTTGTATTTGTGTGGTATGGTAGATGAAGCTGGTGAATGTGTCTTTTGCCCTGTGAGGAGAGAGCAAGGGACAAAAGCGGGATGGGAGGAGCTGAGAGGAAAATTAAGGGCATAAAAATGGTGTTGCGTAAATAGATGTACAGCACAGAACAGGTCCTTCTGGTTTGTTAAAGCACCATACAGGTGTCAATAGCTTTCAAAGGCTGGGTAGTATATCTGACCCTAAAGGAGGCAGAGGTGAGCCTCCTCCGCAAGAGGTTTTCCTTGAATTCAATCTTTTTAGAAAACTAATTTGTCTGTACTGATTTAACTATGACAGAGATAAACAAGAACTGTTATCTATGCTGACATATGTAATATTATTTAAGTTATGGGAAACAAGATAAATTTCATAGAAATAGGAAATGCCTCTCTTATTTACTGTGGTATAAGAAGGAGAGGTGCTAGAAGACTTATAAGATTCTGTGATTATAGTCTATTTCAGAAAAGTGTAGTTAAAGTATTTCTGTGAAGTCTATAATTTGGTCTCATCTACTTAATAGGGCTGATACCATCCTGTCCCCAACCTTATGCAATTTTATCATTTTTTGTAGCAAAATTAGTTTAGAACTAACATTCAAAAGAAAATAATAAAACTTTGGGTTGGGATATTGTATTTTTGGGAGGTAGGGGTATGCTGTAGTTTCATTTTTGTCACTGAACAGATCTTGTGCTTTACTTTTCCCAACTCTCAGGCTATAGATTCCACAGAAAATGTCACTTTGACCTATTTAAAATTCTTGGAACAAAGATGGAATTGACAAATGTTTATAAGTGTCTCTTTTCTCTTTAGAAGTGGTGGTAGAAATTGAGTTGAACAAGAGAAATTTCCCTCTATTCATTTTGCTTGGAATTGGAATAAGTATATTTTTCTTGTTGCAAACCCAGTAGTGGCAGCTTTAGGTAGGAAACAAATTTTGCTCCTTATTCTCGGCAATTCAAGTTAGAAGGAGTGAAAACAGTCACAGACCACTTTAAATATGCTTTTGGAGTAAAATTAGTGATGAATATAAAATCAGTGATGGATGGAATGTGCCCCAATTCTTAGATATAGTTCCCCATAGGGGGATTTTACATATTTCCTGCTACATTTCAAGGATTACTTTTATTTAGGTACAGGGATGGTTGAGAAGTTTGTTCCAGCTGAATATTTTTACATATTTATTGTGTTTACTTTTCGTAGTATTCTTGCATTTAAAAAATGCAAGGAGACATTTAACACCTTTCCAAACAATATGAATGCAGTTCTTTAAAAATGCTGCATACAGATATGTGAATGGTTGGTAAAAAGTGTGATCAAAATGCATAGTTTTGTAAAAAAAAAGTCTATTAAAATAAAATTGGAGATTAGCTGAACATTACAGAAATGCATATGAATTTGTGTGCAAATCTCTGTGTGAATTTTAATGCACAATTTCAATTTCACAAAATGAGAAATTAATCAAACATTTAGCAAGTTTGTCTTTCAGTAAATTTTCCGTACATTTTGTGTTTTAGTCAAGAATTTTAGCATGCATTAAAATCATCACTTAATTAATTAATCTTAACTGCATATGTCTTTTAATCACGTGAAATAGAAATCTGACAGAACAAAGAGATAAAATTATTATTCTTTAACATTTAAATTATTATTCTTTAGCTGTATATGCATATCAGGAAAAAAAAATCCTAAATCTGTGCAGTACTTTTTCATTTATGCCAATTACAAGAAGTATAACAAAAAATTTTACCACATGTTATATATTTATTTTAAAGATTTGTACACCTGGCCATCTTAAACAACTCCTGTTCACAATAGGAGTAAAAATTGTAACTGTAAGACCACCATAAAACCAAACAGTAAAAATGATTAAATGGAAACAAAAACCCTATACTGTACCTTAATCATCCCTTTGGAATGCCTCAGAGCAAATTCTAATTACCCCCATTCCATTCCATTCCACTGCACTGCACTGCACTGCACTGCATTCCTGTCCTGTCCCAAGCCATCCTTTCCCAGCACCTCAGTAAAAAGCAAGGTCTTAATGGCCTTCTGAAAGACTAATTTAGTGAGGATCTGCCAAATCGCTGGTGCTGTCGAAAGTGTTTTATAAGGTTGGGGCAGCTATTTTATTTTTTAATTTACATTTATATCCCGCCCTTCTCCGAAGACTCAGGGCGGCTTACAGTGTGTAAGGCTATGGCCATGGAAGACTTCCAAGATTTCAGGGAAGGGCTCTGACTATGTCTACCCTATCCAATTCACTGAGACAGGTATGTATTATTAGGGAGAAGAGGTCCCACAAATAATCAGATCCCATGCCATATAGAGTTTTAAAGGTGTTGCTTAGTATCATGAATTGCATTTTGAAGGAAACTGTAAACCAATGTAGATCACACAAGAGACTGTAACATGCATGTACCTATAAATATATGAAACGTGTGTCTTTGCCCACATGCAATGACATAGTTATTGAAATAATACATACAGATGGCTTGTGTGACATCACACTTTAAAAATTTATCCACATTTTAATTCAATTCAGATGCATGCTTGTCTGACTAGCAGTGAGAGTTGCATTCCATCTAAATTTCTAACATTTGTCAGCTGCTTCCCTTGCAAACAAACAAACAAATTAAGTTCATATTTTGCAAAAGTGGAAAAAAGCAAATAGAAGAGACCACATAACAGGTGACCACATTGAAATAATGTTAGAATTCATTAACATTATTCTTTTATAGCTGATCAATACCAGGCTCTCAAACTGTCTATCTAGCAGATCTAACTATCCTCCTCCTATCATGGATATATTTCTCTATCTATAATATTGAATTTTTAATTTTTGCTAAAAGTGGGTGAGATTTGTGTTATTTAGATTGTTTTTCCAATGATACCTAGAACCACAAACAAATTTTGGACCTTCCTCCACTATCGAGTTATACTATTTCAGGTAGTCCTTGACTTACAACATATCATTTAGCGACCATTACAATGGCATTGAAAAAAGTGAATTATGATTGTTTTTCACACTTAGACCATTGCAGCAATTGATCAAAATTCAGCAACTTGGCAACTGACTCATATTTTATGATGGTTGCAGTGTCCCTGAGTGTGATGTAATCTTCTTTTGTAACCTTCTGACAAGAAAAGTCAATGGAGAAGCCAGATTCATTTAACAACCATATTATTAACTTAACAGCTGCAGTGATTCACTTAAGAACTGCGGCAAGAAAGATTGTCAAATGGGGCAAAACTCACTTAATTGTCTCATTTAGCAACAGAAATCTTGGCTCAGTTATGGTTGCAAGTTGAGGAGTATCTGTATACAGTGACATCAATTATGATGATGCAAAAATATCAAAATATGTATTGTGAAGTCATAAAAGAAGCTCCACTATTCATACGTGTCATATTTGAGTTTTCGTCATTGGCTCACCGCTGTTTTTCTCCCTTCCCATGAGTTCTCAATTTTTGACTGAGCAGAAAGCTATACCGGTATAAAATTTGGTGTTCCCAGTATGAACAATATTCACCAGTGTGAACAATATCTAGGCTCTGTTCCCAGTAATCTGGCTTCCTTACAAGGCAATGGGTGACAAACAGAGGTGGGTTTCAGCAGGTTCTGACCAGTTCTGGAGAACCGGTAGCAGAAATTTTGAGTAGTTCAGAGAACCAGTAAATATCACCTCTGACTGGCCCCGCCCCCCTCTATTTTCTGCTTCCCAAGTCCCAGCTGATTGGGAGAAAATGGAGATTTTACAGTATCCTTCCCCTGCCACGCCCACCAAGCCACGCCCACCAAGCCACACCCACAGAACAATTAGTAAAAACTTTTGAAACCTACCACTGGTAACAAAGCTTAACTCAGAGGTACCCAAGCCCCAGGTCATGACCCACAACCAGGCATTGAGTCTTTCAGAACCAGGCCATGGAAGTAGCAGGCAAATGCACATGTGTGCATCCCCACTTGCATGAGCAACAAGTGAGCATCCATGACTCACAGAAATGGAGCTACATGTGCATGCCCTCCACATGCATGAAACTATCCTATCTCCCTCCCCCCACCAGTCCGCAAAGCCAAAAAGTTTGGGGAACTCTGTCCTAACTCATGTATAAATGTTGAAGTTACTTTTGAATAATGTTGGATTAAAGGAAAAAATAGTTAACACTGGCACCATTAATAATGAGTTAAACCTGTCTTATTCACAGGCTTGGAACGAGATGAATGCAATTATCATGAGAATAATATGGGTATTTCGGCATTTTTAAAAATGTACAAGGAATACAGATATTCCATATTCTAAACAATAAGGCCTTTTTCTATGTCTAATTTAGTGACATTCAATGCAGAACTGATTAATTAAATTAATGCTATGAACTCAATAATTCATGTCATGTTCAAATATCTCTGATGGCAAAATATGCAATAAATCACCTTTTTTGTATACTATTTTTTTACATATTACATAATTAAAAACATTCTATTTCTAATTAAAAACATTTTTGAAACCTCACAATAGTTTGAATTAGGAAAATATCACAACATCCAGAAAAGGATACATCTAAAAGACAACTGGATTCCAAATTAAATATCCCAACGTACCTAAATTTCACCCCTATCAATTCCTTAAAAATGAACTGTTATTCTGAGTGGTGAATCATCCATTGGTGAATTTGCACTTACTCTACTTCCAGATGACTTTTGCAGGATAGGTATGTTCTATGGTTAAGTTATTGCAAGCTGAAATGCTAGAAGTGGTTTAATGTGCTTCATGCATAAATCTGATTATTGGTAGCTATCTAACTTGATTTTCAGCCAGGTGAATAGAACTGCTGATGTATGACTTGTAGATAATAAGTTACAATGAAATAATGTGAGACTATTTATGGTAACAAGTTCTTTGCTTGGCTGAAAAAGATGCCGATTTGAGATGCTAAGGAGAATTGTTGTTTCCTAGGCAAGGAACAAAATTCTATATGACTTCAGGGCTGGTGACTGACTGATTTTATTGTGCCTCGATTGCAATGGTAATTGAATGGTAATGTTAATTGAAATATTAAAAGGATAAAAACAGGTTGCAGTTTGGGACAACCAGAGAAGCAGTGGAAATATAATATAATGCAATAAATAAGAAGTAGATATAAACATAAGGCCTACAACTTCCAAATAGAGTTGGCTCTTACCATGACAGTTCATATAAAACTGTAAAATATCTGGAAAACAGGTTTCACTGAACTTATATATGTGATATATATACTTTATACAAATTAACATTATGAAATTGTCCACAATGTTGACAAATTGATATTTCCAAGAACTTGCCATTTAAACTAAAGCATTTATGCATGTGCAACAATGAAAATCATACCATATAAGACACACCATTTTTCCCCAAAAAAAGAGGGTGAAAATCTGGGTGCGTCTTATACTCGGAATGTAGCCCTGCCCAGCTTCTCAAACGGAGGTTTCAGAGGCTGAAAAAGCATCAGAGATGCTTTAGAGGCTTTTTTTCTGAAGCTGTTTCAGAGGCTTTCAGGGGCAGAAAGAAAAAGAAAAAAAAGCAAGGCACAGAGCACACAACCAAGGAATCTGTTGCTAAAATTCACCTCTGGGAACAGCTGATTGGGGGTATTCTGGGAGGCTGATCCACCTGCCAATCAGCTTTTTTCTTATTTTCCTCCCCCCAAAAAACTAAGGTGCATCTTATACTCCGGTGTATCTTATACTCTGAAAAATATGGTAATTTGGGATCTTTGAGATGATTCTCTCTTAACTGACCAATATGATAAATTCAAAAACTGGTTGGAGGGAATTGAAAATCTTGTGGGTGTGGAGAAAGGAAGATGTGATGGAAGCAAAAAAAGAGCCTGTTAAATTTTGAAGCAGCTCCCATGATCAAGTCAATGCTGTTCTATGATGCAATTGTGCCAAGTGCAATATTTTTTCCTGAATGTCCAGATTTGGAAACCCTGCTGTGAAGAGACTTCTAGGAAGATGTGATGGCAATGTTAAAATGTGCCAAGAAAGCCAAACAATTACAATCTGCTGGAAACACTGCAGCAAATAAGATTGCACTAATCATCCTAAATGTTCAGGGTGCTATTTCTCTTTCCATCTGAAATACTATTGCTGTTCGAGCATTGTAATAAAATGTGGCCTGAGAGCAAAATACTTTTCTATGACATTTAAGCATATACTTTGCAATGATCATGCCTTACTCTATATTTATTGTGCAGATGATGAAGACAGAGAAAGACAAAGAGAGATGGAGAGAGAACAAGACATACATAAAAAGCAAAAGCTAAATATAATATACACACACACACAAAAACCCCCAAAACAACTAATTTAATCTTATCCCCCTGCTCTCCCTCCCTTCCTCCTCATGTCAGCTGAATTGGGGATTCTTGTCCTGACATTTTCAGCCAGAAGGGATCCAGACAGCTGGGTGATGGAGTCAGTCTGAATAGTTGCTGAAGGGGATGTATTAATGAAACTTCAATCTTGCTCTCTTTGAGTGCCCTAAAGCCCCCAATACATTTGTATAGAGAACAGTTTTACATAGAAGACAAGAGTCTGTCGATACCATTAAACTTGCTGTTATTTTTCTTACAAGAGCTAGAAGATGGAGGCGGATGAGGAAAGAAATCAGGCAAAAAAGAAAGAAAGGGTGTTATGTTTCACAATGATACTCTGAATACCATTTATATATTTAACTCTTTCTAGGTCTCCCATACACTTTTGATATCAAAGGACTATTCCACTCCTGACTAAATGTAGTAGTAGACTGAATGTAGTAGACTGAATGTAGCCAACATGGGTTTGTCAAAAACAGATCATGCCAGACTAATCTTATCGCATTCTTTGACAAAATGACAAAATTAGTAGACCAGAGGAATGCTGTCGATATAATTTACTTGGACTTCAGTAAAGCATTTGATAAAATAGACCATAACCTACTACTAGATAAAGTAGAAAAATGTGGGTTAGACAGCACCACCACCAGATGGATTCGTAACTGGCTGACCAACCGCACTCAACGTGTAGTCCTCAACGGAACTACATCCACATGGAGGGAAGTATGCAGTGGAGTACCCCAAGGCTCTGTTTTAGGCCCAGTACTCTTCATCATCTTCATCAATGACTTAGACGAGGGGATAGATGGGGAACACATCAAATTTGCAGATGACACCAAGCTGGCAGGAATAGCCAACACTCCAGAAGATAGGCTCAAGTTACAGAAAGATCTTGACAGACTTGAACATTGGGCGCTATCTAACAAAATGAAATTCAACAGTGAAAAAAGTAAGGTTCTACATTTAGGCCAAAAAAACAAAATGCACCGGTACCGTATATGTGGTACCTTGCTCAATAGTAGTA
Source organism: Ahaetulla prasina (assembly GCF_028640845.1). NCBI lineage: Eukaryota > Metazoa > Chordata > Lepidosauria > Squamata > Colubridae > Ahaetulla > Ahaetulla prasina. The sequence continues at coordinate 33,815,890 of NC_080543.1, read as the reverse complement.
CCTGTGAGAGGGATCTTGGAGTCCTAGTGCATAACCATTTAGATATGAGCCAGCAATGTGCAGCAGCTGCGAAAAAAACCAACACAGTTCTGGGCTGCATAAACAGAGGGATAGAATCAAGATCACGTGAAGTGTTAGTACCAATTTATAATGCCTTGGTAAGGCCACACTTGGAATATTGCGTCCAGTTTTGGTCGCCACGATGTAAAAAAGATGTTGAGACTCTAGAAAGAGTGCAGAGAAGAGCAACAAAGATGATTAGGGGACTGGAGGCTAAAACATATGAAGAACGGTTGCAGGAACTGGGTATGTCTAGTTTAATAAAAAGAAGGACTAGGGGAGACATGATAGCTGTGTTCCAATATCTCAGGGGTTGCCACAAAGAAGAGGGAGTCGGGCTGTTCTCCAAAGCACCTGGAGGTAGAACAAGAAGCAATGGGTGGAAACTGATCAAAGAAAGAAGCAACTTTGAACTAAGGAGAAATTTCCTGACAGTTAGAGGAACTAATAAGTGGAACGACTTGCCTGCAGAAGTTGTGAATGCTCCAACACTGGAAATTTTTAAGAAAATGTTGGATAACCATCTGACTGAGATGGTGTAGGGTTTCCTGCCTGGGCAGGGGGTTGGACTAGAAGGCCTCCAAGGTCCCTTCCAACTCTGTTGTTATGTTATGTTAGTAGTTTAGTGTGTTGTGTGAATTCAGTCAGTCACATGTGTGTGAGAACCACAACCACTGTGATCTATTCAACAAACCATGATTTGGGATGATATATTATTTTCTTTACAGGTTTGGGGGTCCTTGCTTTTATCATCATGAGGAACAACTTCTAATACTTTCTTGCTTCTTCCCTATCCCCTCTTGTTTTGTAACATAACAATGTATATTGGTGTGTGTGTCTGTATGTGCATGTGTGACTTTGGTTGATATACCCAATGAAGATTTATCCCTCCCCCTTCACCCAAACAGCACATTTATGACTGTTTTTAGAATTGTTTTGCAAATGCTTCAGATTAGCAATGCTAACCACAAGGAAACACACTGCCCTGGTAGTAAGTCCATGACAGGTTCAATGTATAAATTATTAATTTATTAATTAATATTTTCTGTATTAAAGTATTAATACTAAATAATGTCCCATGGTTAGCAATATAATGTCCAATATCTATGAATTATGGCCAAATAGATTCCAAATCAAACAAGTTTCTGCATTAGTAAAGGACAGGATTGGAATCAATGTTAAATGCAAGAGATTGCAACATCTGTATAGCTGGCTTTAAGTTTGAAAAAGTCCTTAATAAAATATTCTTCAGTGAGACCATAGGCTTCCTCTATCATTGATGGACAACCATTTCTTTTACCCATATGATCCTGAGACTTAGTATAACAGTATAACATTTCTATTGACATTATAATTATTGGACAAAGGTGCTATTAAGAAAACTCATAGGTGGGATTCAAATGCGTTTTCTGCTCTAATGAAATTAGTGGCAATAAGGGACATTGCCAATAGTTTGAAGTAGATATTCTATTTTCCAACCATTATAAATCTGGAATAGATGAGAATGTTAGAATAAATAAATTGGCAATCAAATCTAGGCAATATCAACCATACCAATTATACTCTACAGAACTGGAAACCAAGCTATCTTTAACTACCTAATATTTTATCAGGCATCTGAATATGTTTCAAGTTTTTGATTAGAAGTTGGATCAATTCCTGATGCATCCATTTTAGGTATATGAGCATTTAGATTGTTTTTGACCTTCCTTTGTCCATCTTTCCTTGTTTGCCTTACAATAGTTCAGAAAAATATAATGCAGAACATTTCTTAATAATGATAGAAGATTGTGGAGACATGTTTGCTAATAATGCTCCAATGGTTCAGTGACAGGATAGAACAGCAAACAGCAATAGCATTGCTTCATGGCTGAGGGTTTTCTAAAATGACTTCTTCTGAAAAAAAAACCAAATAGCTGACAGTGAACAATCCCCTTTCTATGCTGCCACATAAATGGAGGGTCTTCTCTCATATGCCAGTGCTATTCTCACTCTCATTTGCACCTATTCCCAGAAGTTACAAGTATATAGGGCTGCAATCCAATCTGGTTACTCTAAATATGAGAGATGAATCTGTAATTTTGCCTCTAGAATTAATTCATGATTTTGTGCTATCGGCTCACTACGAAAGATATGACTCACCAAATGTAAATGACAGCATGCAGTATAAAACTTTGCTCAAGTTCTTTCAGGTTTTAGAAATATTTTTTTTAAAAAATATCATAGATTGAGTTGAGCATAAATACATAAATTTACTAAATTTACTAAACTTCACAGTGACATAGCTGCTGCTCATATAATGCAGACAGGTAGAAGTGCTCCAATCTGTTAAATTAGGCTTACCCAGTACAATTTCCTGTCTCCTCTGAGGCATCTTACTATATTCTGTCTCACTGCCTCCACCAAAGCTTTTTTAATATTGCTGCTCAGAAGAAACAAAAATAACACAAGAAAGACAGGAAGAAATCATTACATTCTAATTAGTGTCATTCCCCAAAGCTCTGTGATTGGAGGTCTCCTGGTAATCTATTCTTTATCATTAGATCGCGGGCTTGCCATCCACTCAGCTTTGCCACCTATTGTGCTTGGCATTTGTCCTGTGATTAGAGGAAATCACTAAACTAGTCTTTCTCCTTTTCTTCCTCTGGCATTTTCAACATACAGAAAAGAAAAAATAGCTTATTAAAATGAAAACGAAAAATACTACATTTTGTAACTTTCCAACCTCTTAAACAATTCACAAAACTAAAGGGAAGTCCAGATATCGTTCCTCATTGTCTAGAAGTAAACATTAGGGGACATCCAAAGAACATCTTTGTAGGAATTTTTCTATTATAGAATTAGTGAATGAGATTTATTAACTCAATTTCAGTATAAGTGACATTATCTTAGTTTGAAGTACTGCTAATTGAACAAGATTTATTTGAGATGCATTAAACAAGCTATTATCAGTGGTGGGCTGCTGCCAGTTTGGATTGGTTTGCGTGAACTTGTAGTTACAATGATCAGCTGGCCCCATCCACCTGCCCCCGCCCTATCCTGCCCTATATTTCCCTCTTTTTGGCTCAGCTGATTCACATGGCACAGCTGATTTCCATTCCTCAGCTGTTCTACTTATCGGGGCTGCCTTAGAAGGAAGCAGGTAAGCTTCAAACTGCTGTATTTTGAACACAGCACACAAGCGTGAGTGCACACACGAAGCGCACATGCGCACAAGAAACTTGCACTCACAGAACCGGTTCTTAAATCAGTTGCAGCCCAGCACTACCTACAATGCTCCCTTTCTATGAGAACATTCAAAATGTTATGAAAACTTGTTTTGTAGTAATAGGTAAGCAATTGAACCATTATAACAAAATGCACATATAAAAGCTGCTATGTAAAGTATCCTTTTGCAATTGCAAATGATAGAACAGAAGGGTGACCAAGAAATGCTTACAGCAAGAAACTAGTAGAAACTTCCAGGAATAGATCAGGTGCATTAGCAATCTTGAAGGGAGCAGTCAGAAGGGAGTTTAATTCTAGAGAGAGTACTAAAGAAAGAGAAAAACCTACAGGCAAGGGCTAGATAAAGGCCATGCAAAGAAAATCAAAGCAGAGAGAGAATTTCAGATTTGAAACAATGAACCAAAACTCAAGAGATTTTCTTTTCCTGTAAAATATTTCATTTGTACAAAATAATGGGTAGGGCCAAGCCTAACTTTAAAATATGAAATAGATTAACAGAAGTTTTGACTTACACCTCTCTTTTTATGGCTCTTTCAACAGACCCATTCCCGATGAGGTAAAATGAAAACTGCAAACTTGAAAGATTCTAATGTTCTGTATTTATGTTCTTTAAAGAACAAATTGGCAACAAAGGAGAAAACCTTTGGTCCAGATGTTTTCTTCCATGTGTTTTATTTTTTATACTGGAGTTAATATATGTGTACATCCCAGTGGTGAAATGTAAAATTTATTACCACCAGTTCTGTGGGCATGGCTTGGTGGTGGTGGGGGATAATGTGACTGGTGGGCATGGCCAACTTTTTTCTTTTTTTTAACTTTTAAAACCATTTTTTCTACAACCTCTTCAGCTAAAGAGGTTGTAAAAAGATGCTTTTAAAAGGCTCTAACAATCCCAGCTGAGCCGCACAATTATCAGAGGCTTTATATATATATATATATGAAGCCTGATGACGAATGAGACTTTGTCGAAACGTCGCCAAGACACTTCCAATTTTACATGGGAGAAAACCCGAACAACCAAAGACCTACATACATACATACATACATACATACATACATACATACATATATATACACACACACACATACATACATACATACATACATACATACATACTTTTAAAAGTACTTTTTTACTTTTTTACTTTTCTTTCGGCCGAAGAAAAAATGCTTGTAAAAGTTTAAAAAAAAACCCACCTCTGATGATCGTGCAGCTCAGCTGGGCATGGGCGGGAGAGGGGAAGTGGGCAGGGATTTTTGCTACCGGTTCTCTGAACCACCCGCCACTATCGCTACTGGATTGGGCAATCCGGTCCAAACTGGGAGCATTTCACCTCTGGTAGTTCTAAACAGCCTATAGGGCCTGGCTTTGAGGGAACAGGATTGGTATCTTCCCACTGACTAAACAATATCATCTGATGGAATCCAGGAAGTGATCTTACTCTGTCAAAGAGCTTGCCTTCTAGAACAGGGATCTCCAACCTTGGTCTCTTTAAGACTTGTGGACTTCGTCAACTTCCGGACCTCCGAACCTTTCGCCGCGAGCTTAAAACCTACTTATTCATCTGCGCTGGACTGGGTTAGTGTTTTAATGGGTTTTAATGGGTTTTTAGCTCTAAATTTTAATCCTGGCCAATTTTAATAAGTTTTTTAATTGTATTTTAATTTGTATTTATTGTATTGTATTTTTACCTGGCTGTGAACCGCCCTGAGTCCTTCGGGAGAAGGGCGGTATACAAATTTAAATAATAAATAAAAATAAATAAATAAACTCCCAGAGTCCCTCAGCCAGCAAAGCTGGCTGAGGAACTCTGGGAGTTGAAGTCCACACAAGTTTTAAAGGGACCAAGGTTGGAGATCTCTGTTCTAGAACAGCATCTTCCAAAGATTGTTATGGCCTCTTCTCTTAATTATGTTTAATAATCTTTAAAAATCTGACTTTCCCTTCAGGCCTTGGACTAATATGAGCAGTAGGCCTCTTTTAAGATTCTACATGTTAATTGTTAATATTTTTTTGTCTTCCAGATATATATCAATCTTTCTTTGTTATATTTTTCCTTACTGTTTTTAATGTGTGACATTTAAAGTTTGTATGCAGCCTTATAGAGTTATCCAATAAATAATGAATAAAATTATGAAATCAGCATCTTGAAATCGTAATATAAACATGCACCTTCAAAAGGCATGTATACAAAAAGGCTAGAAATTGCAATACAAAGCTTGAGGAGTGTTTTCATCATCTCTTCCCTGACTCTTCCCTAATGTCACAAAATGGAAGTACCAATATTGAAAGGCTGCATCATCTCAGAATGATTTGTTAATAATTCTGAAATTCTATCAACTGGTTAATTGTTCAGCCAGTTTTGATTCCCCCCACATCTTCTTACTTTTAATGAAACCACCTTTAGTAGGAAGAGGCCTTTATGGAAATATTCACAAAATTATGATCCTTGAGCATGTGATGCTAATACATGACTTTGCCAGTATATATCTTGCTTGCTTATGTATGTATTTATTTATTTAGATAAAGTTACTTTGTGTGACATTGCCTGGTTTCTTTTGAAAGCACATTCTAAAAAGTAGTTATTCAAACCTATCATCAGTATGATAGCCTGTCACAAATACTCCATTTTGGGTTACAATATTATAAAACACAATAGCCTTGTAGATTTTTCCTGGATTTGAGAAAAATATCCACCCACAGCTCATGTACATATTATGTAATATTTAAAATAGCATCAGCTTTAATTCTATGGATCTATGCTGAATGGAAAAATTTATAAAAAGTGTATATAAATAAATGCAACATTATGAGTAAGGAAAAAAACAGCATTTAATTTATCATGTCACAAATAGTTTTCTAACTAACCACTTCTTGATGTGCTATTGACACATCAATGGCATAGAACAATCAATCAATAGTACTATTTTAAAAGGGCATTAAAATAACCCACTAATAATGCAAATCCACCTTGGAGTATAACTAAAAGACAACTAAGGGTTCAAACAAATCTGTGAAAATTCACAGATTTATTTATTTCAATACAGGGACTTCAATATTTGTATTCATCTTCTAAATTTAGTATCTGACCTTCAACATTAATATTCGATCTCTGAATCAATTTTTTTATATTGCTCCTTGTCATTTATGCAATCAATGCACAATTTCTAAGATAAGGCAGTATCAGACTCCAAATATATATACATTTCCCCTATCATTAAATCTAATAATCCATACAGGTTGGATTGCACTTCAAAATTTGAGATGAGAGAAATCACAACATGCATTAATAAATAGGTTTAATAGATAGAGGTCTATTATAGCTGCATAATTAATAAGGAAAAATATATCTTTAGTGTTCTGATTTTAAAGCACAATAGAGAAATTATAATACAGAACTCCAAGACAAGACAGGTCCTGGATCCATCTAACCTACAGTTATTCCATGTAACGGTTAACCTACACACAAGATTTGCTGATTGTTCTCCAGTAGTCTATATTTAATGACACACATCCTCAGCCTAATCTACAATGCTGTTATGATCATGAGTTAGGCTGAATGTGTTGCTCAGATAATAAAAAAGGTTGGAATAAAACCTAAAGTACTGGGTTTTACTGAGTATAGGTAGTTTTGGAATTTTGACCACTGTTGGGACTGGAATTTTGGTCATTAAGCAAATTAAGTGAGGCATCATGTGACCAGAGTTTTACAATGGATGTTAAGCAAATCTGGCTTTTGTTTTTCAGAAATCCTCTGGAAATGTCACAAATCACAATCATTGACCACAAGTGACATAAATATGAGCATGCTGCTAAGTATTTGAATTGTAACCATGTTACTGCAAATATGATGGTTGTAACTTCAAGGATAGGTCACAAGTTACTTTTACCAAGGTCATCATAATTTCAAAAGACAGTTTAAAAGTATGATCATGAGTCAAGAACTACCTTTACTTGGTCTTTATCATATTCATTCTACAGCATTAGTGGACACCGTTTGTGTGGACTTCAACTCCCAGAATTTTGTTACACAACATAGAGCTGATAAGACTGAGAAACACTGCTTTAAAGAAAGGTTGTGATAAGACATCTGATCTTTGAATTGTTTAATAATGATAGCATTATGAATATTTGTATTTTACTGTATATATGTGTTCACTGCCTGGAGTCACTGTGTGTGAGCTGGATGGATATATAAATTTGTTTAATAAACAGACAACAAATAAATACATGTTTATTGTATTAGAGTGTTCTCATTCTAATTTGCATTTGTATTTTATTTGGTTGCTAGCTACTTCAAATATTTTTGTCATATGGAAAGAGGATGATACAAGTCCAGTAAATAACCAAGTCATATTTTGTTCTCATTGTAATCAGGAGCTCAACCGTTCTCCATTCTTGAAAGCAATTTTTTCCTCTCCTGTGTAACTTTTAAAAGAAATCAGCATTTGAATTTTGCTACAGCCATAATCTTTCAGGAAACAGAAACAAATTCTACAGCACACTATTGGCAGCTTTAAATCAAATGCACCAAGAAAATTAATTGCATACAGACGTTAGAAAGACAGGGAATGAAAAGAAGGGAGGGAGGTGGAGATTTTCCTACAATTTCTACATTTTCTCTATTTTCTCACTCATGCCTCCCATCCAAACACAGGAAAAGATGTGACAAACTTTCAGGACCTTGACTGTAAAGAAGAAGTTACACACAAGAGCAACACTTCAAGCTGACTCCTTTATCTGTCACTCAAAGCTTGCAAAGAGCAGTCATTTAGCAGCAATGTCACTGAAATTATATTATTTCATTTCTGAAGCATATAAATATTTCATTTTCTGCTCCTATTTGAGTCTTTCTTTTCTTCCCAGAGCTGACAAATGTCATTATTATTATTTTCTTTTCCTCACAGGGAAATAGTCTTACCTCTTTTTAAAAGACTCATTTAGTCCATTCAGAATAGGCATTGAACTATCTCTGTCTTTGAAGGAAATGGGGTATATCCTGCCTTCTTCTGATAAAAGGGAGGGAAAGAATACCCAGAAGCAAGGATCTGCTTTTTACTCTGGATATGATTATTTCAAAAGCCAGGCAGTGAAGCCTATCTTTAAAACAACATATGTATTTTTTCTTCTTTCGCCTTGCCCCATCCTATAATTGCAAATGATTATGTGCCAATTGTTAAGCAAATTTGCTGACCACAATCCAAAGAACTCCTTCTAATGGATCTATTGACTAACCAGAACTTAAAGTGGTTTCTAACTGATATTTCCTTCATACCACAAGCTAGCTCTAAATTTCTGAATAACTTTCGTCTGGCAAAGTGACAAGTGAACTGGGAAAGTATGCTGCCTTTCATTTAGGAACTGACATATAGCCATTAAGGTTGTTAGCTACAGAAAGCCTTTGTTGTTATTGTTGTTGTTGTTCTTTTCAGTCAGTACTGACTCTGGATCATTCCTTCAACAAATTCCAGGAGTTTTCATTATCTTTGGTAAAGCTTTCACTACCAGTTCCCTTCACAAACGTTGGTAACTAGCCACAGTCATCCCAATCTTCAAAAAAGGAGACCCCAGCTTAGTCGAAAATTACAGACCAATCTCTTTGTGCTGCGTCACCTGCAAAGTCATGGAATCAATCATCAACCAATCCCTTACCTCACACTTAGAAACTAACAACCTACTCTCCAATAAACAATTTGGTTTCGGAAAAAATTATCATGCAACTTACAACTTCTCCACTGTAAAAACATATGGACTACAAATCTTGATCAAGGCAAAACAATAGATGCAATCTACATAGACTTCTGCAAAGCTTTTGACTCAGTAGTACACGATAAACTTCTCCTAAAACTAAAATCCTATGGCATTTCAGGACCCCTTCACAAAAGGATATTGCTTTTCTGTCTAACAGACAGCAAGTGGTCAAAATTGGCAATGCTCTATCAAATCCTGTTCCTGTCAAAAGTGGTGTTCCTCAAGGCAGCGTCCTTGGACCAACACTCTTCATACAATACATTAATGATCTTTGTGACCATATCTCAAGTAATTGCGTTCTCTTTGCTTACGAAGTCAAACTATTTAACACCACAGACAATACATCTATCATTCAAAAAGATATTGATCATCTAACTGCTTGGTCTAAAACTTGGCAACTCCCAATCTCAACCAGCAAATGCTCAGTCTTACATAAGCAAAAAAAGAACCCAAACACTAAGTACATACTTGATGGACATTACCTTACAGATGACCCCCATCCCGTTAAAGATCTTGGAGTTTTCATGTCAAATGATCTAAGTGCCAAAGCCCACTGCACTACATAGCAAAAAAGGCTCTAAGAGTTTTAAACCTAATCTTGCGTAGCTTCTTTTCCAAAAACACTACACTACTAACCAGGGCATATAAAACATTTGCTAGACCAATTCTAGAATACAGCTCGCCTGTTTGGAACCCTCACCACATCTCTGATATCAATATAATTGAACGTGTCCAGAAATATTTTACAAGAAGAGTTCTCCATTCCTCTGAAAACAACAAAATACCTTATCCCACCAGACTTGAAATCCTAGGCTTAGAAAACTTGGAACTCCATCGCCTTTGACAAGACCTAAGTTTAACTCATAGAATCATCTATTGTAATGTCCTTCCTGTTAAAGACTACTTCAGCTTTAATTGCAATAATACAAGAGCAACCAATAGATATATATGTTTATATACTATATAATATTTTTGTGTGATACTTACATATATTGTTGTGACAAAATAAATAAATAAAATAAAAAATAAAATAAGATTTCATAAGTGGTTTGCCATTGCTTTCTTCCTAAGCCTGAGAGAGAGGGTGATAGACCCAAGATCACCCAGCTCCTTTGTGGCTAGGGATGGGCTAAAACTCCTGGTCTCCTAGTTTCCAGCTTGGTGCCTTAACCTTCAGACCATACTGACAATTATAGACAACCCTACACAGTCTGAATTTGTCTAATTGCTTATTAAAAACATGACCATATCTAATGGCAGCTATTTCTATAATTGAACTGTGTGAGTATAAAATTGTGAAAATTTTCTTTCACCCTGAAATTTCTGCATTATGTTTCAACAGATGATCCCAAGTTCCAATATTGTGAGGAAGGAAAAAGTCACATTTTTCTGTTTCGTAGGATAGTGCCTCATAATTGTAGTGCAAAACTTAAAAGACCTTCTGTATAGAAACTCTTGGTTCTTGGAAGTGAAAGAAACTTATAGTTTAATGCTAAAGATGTCCCGAGGGCTTGGAAAAAGCAAATCGAATGAAAATAATATGTAAGATATAAATATGAATAATGCAATTAATATGAATGGCTTCTTATTTTAGTGGGGATCAGCAGCGATAACAAGCCTTTTATATGCCATGTCCACAACTTCAGGTGCTATGTAAATGAATACATGCAGGTTAGTGAGGGTGGCAGTTTATGGCCCATTAAAACTCATTATATCTTGGGAAAATAAAGTCATGGTGGCAGTTTTGCAGAGAAAGAAAGAAAATAATCTTTTCACAATAACTGCTTGAACATTCCTAGGTTATGAGGATGGCTGGATATATATTTATACTGAGATAGATGATAGATAGATAGATAGATAGATAGATAGATAGATAGATAGATAGATAGATAAAAAGAGAGAGAGAGAGAGAGAAAGAGAGAGAGAGAGAGATGTTTCCCACACACACACAAATACCTTTTCCTAACATAAAATAATGCTATGAACTCCTGTGCACACAAAAAATTATAGACAAGGAAATATAAAATACATTTTTATTTCATTGTGGTGGAAAGAAAAGATGTCAGTGTATCTCTCTTCTCAAGGAGATAACAATATGTTCCTCAAACAATGAGTAGAAGAAAGAAAAAATGGAATGGGAGGGAAAGGAATGGATAAAATTGAAAAATGGGTAGTAGAGATTAACTGAGAAGTGGTGAAGAGAATCTGTGGCATAATCAAGAAGCAACAACAACAATAAAGTTACTGTTGATAATATCTTTTCCTGTGTTTTAAAAAGATCAGCCACTTTACTCAAGTCAACCCAGAAAATAGATGCATCTCCTTTTTGGTTGTTAGTCCAAGTCTAGTATACCAATAATGTGGATGTTGAAAAAGGACAAGTGTCCTTACCATAACAATTATCTACCCAGAAAAAAGTAAATGAATAAATTGCACAAAAAAGATTCTGTAAATGGAATCTATATATTTATATTCTTTTTAGTTGAGTTTCATCTACCTTTGAGTTTGTTGTGGTTGCTTACACCACTATTAAAAAAAATACCCTTTAAAATAGTTTGTTAATGTAAATTGACAGCTAGAACCTTTAGTACTCCATAGTTACTCTGACTAAATATTGTCTCAGTTTTAAGTCCTTTTTTGTTTTAATTTTCAAAAATTTTTAATATTTAATATACTTTACCAGAAGAAAATGCCTTTGCTAACTGCATCTTTACTGATGCATATAAGATAGATGTGAAATATTTTCTAAGACAACTTTCATGAAAGAAAAAAGGAAGAGGAGTAGGAGATACATAGGGCCGGGTTACTTACGGGACCGCCTACTGCTACCGAATACCTCTCACCGACCCATGCGCTCTCACAGAGAGGGACTCCTCAGGGTGCCGTCAGCTAGGCAGTGTCGTCTGGCGACACCCAGGGGAAGGGCCTTCTCTGTGGGGGCTCCCACCCTCTGGAACGAACTCCCCCCAGGACTTCGTCAACTTCCGGACCTCCGAACCTTCCGCCGCGAGCTTAAAACATATTTATTCATTTGCGCAGGACTGGGCTAGGTTTTAAATTTGTATTGATTTTAATTGGTTTTAGTATTTATATCATTTTAATTAATTTGGCTTTAGAATAAGTTTTTTAATTGTGATCTTAATCTGTATTTATATGTTTTTATTGGCCTGTGAACCGCCCTGAGTCCTTCGGGAGATAGGGCGGTATACAAATTTGATTAAATAAATAAATAATAAATAAATAAATACAGTGGTATCTGGGTATTCAGCTGCTTTGAAACTCATCGAGTTTGATACTTACCACAAACCACAATTTGTCCCAGTACTCATAGGTTCTTTGGCAATCAACACACAGGCTCAAGCTCAATCCCTCCAAGACAGAGTGGCTGTGGATGCCGGCATCCCAGTACAGTCAGCTGAGTCCACGGCTGACTGTTGGGGGCGAGTCATTGGCCCCGATGGAGAGGGTGCGCAACTTAGGCGTCCTCCTGGATGAACGGCTGTCTTTTGAAGATCATTTGGCGGCCGTCTCCAGGAGAGCTTTCCACCAGGTTCGCCTGGTGCGCCAGTTGCGCCCCTTTCTAGACCGGGATGCCTTATGCACGGTCACTCACGCTCTCGTGACGTCTCGTCTGGATTACTGCAATGCTCTCTACATGGGGCTCCCCTTGAGGGGCATCCGGAGGCTTCAGTTAGTCCAGAACGCGGCTGCGCGGGTGATAGAGGGAGCCCCTCATGGCTCCCGTGTGACACCCATCCTGCGCAGACTGCACTGGCTACCTGTGGCCTTCTGGGTGCGCTTCAAGGTTCTGGTGACCATCTTTAAAGCGCTCCATGGCATAGGGCCAGGCTACTTACGGGACCGCCTACTGCTACCGAATACCTCTCACCGACCCGTGCGCTCTCACAGAGAGGGACTCCTCAGGGTGCCGTCAGTTAGGCAGTGCCGTCTGGCGACACCCAGGGGAAGGGCCTTCTCTGTGGGGGCTCCCACCCTCTGGAACGAACTCCCCCCAGGACTCCGTCAACTTCCGGACCTCCGAACCTTCCGTCGCGAGCTTAAAACACACTTATTCATCTGCGCAGGACTGGATTAGTTTTTAAATTTATATTGGTTTTAAATGGTTTTTATTATTTATATTGCTTTTTAATTCGGCTTTGTAGAATAAGTTTTTTAACTGTGGTTTTAGTCTGTATTTATATGTCTTTTACTTGCCTGTGAACCGCCCTGAGTCCCTCAGGAGATAGGGCGGTATATAAATGTGATTAATAAATAAAAAATAAATAAGCTAGAACTTGTCAGTGTCAACTACCTTGTGATTCAATACGTTATTCTTTATTGGAAAAATCTGTTTGTTATTCATCATTTTTTGTACTCATCGTGTCTCATAGAGCCAATTAACAATGAGTACCGAGGTACTACTGTATAAAATAAAAATAAATAATAATAGTAATAATAATAATAAATACTGTATTAGTAAATAATAATAAAAACAAATAAAAAGTACTATATTAGACTGAAAAAAGAATAAGTTTAATTGAATGTTGGTACAAAATGAAAGAAGGCAAGGAATGCATATGGACAAAACATTATTTCTTGGGGGGGAGGTGTTCTTTAAAATTTAGGAAAGCTATGATTTTTTTAAAAAGAAATAAAGTCCAAAATCAAGTATATATCTTTTTTTATAAAAAATAGAGGTGTTTGCTATTGCATTCCATTTTTTGTCCACTTCACACACTCCTGCAACTTTCTATTATTCTATCTAGTATTCCATCCAAGTATTAAAGTGGGATTAGTCTTTTAGGATTACAATCCTATTTATATTAACCATGTTACTCAAAAATAACAGCTGGTTGTGTCATGGATTTTTGATGTCAGAGTGGGTTTAGGCTAGGCAAAACGAAAATGGAATTCAAGGATTCTGAACAGAGAAATTAAATATCCAGATACATAAGATCTAATATGTTTCTGACCTATAATAAGTGATCTGTCTTTCTATAATGCACTAATCCTGTTTTATTACAAAACTGAGCCCAAACCAAAATATTTATAACATAATTTTCTAGTTAAATGTTCAGGCTCAAAGGGTTGAGAAAGGGGCTTCCCTCTAGAAAGGGTGAATGACATGGAATAAGAAAAAACAGAGAGATGGACATATAGAAAGAGATGTATTTCACCCTATTCTGAGCTATTTTGGAGCACAATTTAATTCTATGCTGTTTATAATAGTTTGTTCAATGGCTACCAGATCTATGATGAAAATCTGTGCTGCAAAAATTCAGACAACCACTAGATGAAGTAAAGGCTCAGAATTTTCTTTTTCTTTTTCTTTTCTTTTTTTTTTTGCTACATTTTGCGGCATCAATCGGATAATCTTTTTTTTATGCTCCAATATAAAACCATAGGGAAACATCAGGCTCAACAGCCATCATCTGCAGATATTTTTATGTCTTAATATTCTGGTGGATTTTTTTCCAATTTTTGAATCCTAATAAAATATATTTTTATGGATTCTCCTGGAGAGTAGAGTATCCATATCTAGACTTCCCAAATGGGGTTCTTTGAAATTCTAAGCTTCTACAAGTCAATAGGGATTTCATGAAAGATTGTAATTAAATGCATGCATCATTAAAAAAAAAAGTGTGTGTCATGCAATGCTACCACTCACTGTGCTGGGAATTTTTATATACTATGGTTCAGTTGTTATCCTGTCACTCTGCTGTTGTCAATTTTGTAAAATATGGATTTTGCACATTAAAAGTGAATTGTATTGTAAAGCATTTTTATTATTATTTGCAATTTTTATGTAGGGATTCCTGAGACCTGAAAAAAATGTTTCAAGAATTCCTCCAGGGTAAAATATTAGGAAAAGCTGACTTAAGTACTGAAAGGCTGACTCAAGTAATGTTAGAATTCTTAGGTCTGTTACAGATCCTTTGTTTGCCAATGGAACAAAGAAATTTCAGTTGTCTGCTGGAATAACCTCCTGAACCACTGGATATTGGCAACTTTGCATTTGCAATTTAAGCATCACATTTGGAAAGTGTGGATGCTGCAACCATATTCGGAACATCTCCTCAGCTGAAAAGAATGGCATGAAACCTACAAAGAGAACATGGGCATTTTTCAAACACAGAATAAATTGACCACAGAAAGAATATCCAGCAAAGTCTGAAGGAAAGAAATCCATTTGGTTTGCAAACTGTTGATATTGGAATGTGATGTCATATTGCTAGCTTGTGGCAAATAATAGAACTAAAAGAAAATCACTCCTAACTGTGGAGATTGGGATTGGGGAGCGAAAGCAGCAGCAAGAGTTTGTAAATCTTGAAAGGCACCTAATCTGGGAAAATAGAAATGCACATAACAGATAGTCTGGTGCTTCTCAACCTCATCAATTTAGGGGATTTGGGAAACTGGGGAATTCTGGATGTTGACGCCCATAAATCTTTAAATTGCCATGGTTGAGAAACACTAAAATAGTGGATGATTTTGATATGAGACAGAAGGAAAAGGATATAGGAGATTACAAAGATAAGGAAACATTACATACATTAATCTTTTTTTATTAAAAGTTGTGATAATAAAATGAAATGGGAGCTGTTTTGTACCCATGCTTTCCCTCAGCCACCATTTCTTTCTTCTCTTTTTGATGTTCTAATCTACATTCACATTTAATACACTGTGTCCATGCAGAATAGCTATGTTTAGAATGTTCTTCTCTCTCTCTCTCTCTCTCTCTCTTTTTAAATAGTATAATAATTACATATTTTGTGGACAGTGTATTGTAAAAAAACCTGGGTCAAGTCTTTTTTAAACAACGCTAACAATAATAATACAAATAAGTATGTATAATCCTAATATTCCAACTTCAACAATACTATTCAATCTTCATGCTCCTTTATTATTTTTCCTATTAATTAATTTAAACATTTCTTTGTGCCATGTATTTGTTATCCCCTACTAAATTACTAGTATTTAATATTTTAAGAATTATTCATTATTCCACCATAACTTCAATATTCCAAATGTGTAGAATTACTAATAACACCAAATATTAACAATATTTAATCAATCCTGGAAGTTTATCTCAAAATTCCCACAATTTCTAATCCTTAATATTTTAAATTCACAATGTACTTTAACACACTATTAATGTTAATGATACAATTAAATTACCTAATCCTAAATTTCCATGTACTAATCTTAATTTATTTTAGTTATAATTAGTTGTATTATCTATTAATATATGTACGACTATTTTCCCTATTTGTATTTTCCAATTTTATTAATATATTTAATATATTTATTAACCTTTTTAAAATTCCATCATTTATTGTCTTTTTACTCAGCCTTTTATCTTTTTCTCTTGGAATCTTGTAGATCTTTTTGATATTTTTGTGCCTACTGAACATTCCCTTTATCTCTTTCTGCTGTATTATTTGAACACCCATTAACAAGACTTCCTTTTTTTAAAGAGATTTTTCTTTTCTTTTTTTCTTCCTTTTTTTTTTTTTTTTGTTTAAGAGATTTTTCTCTTTTCTCTCTGTTCTATTATAAGCTTTTGAGGAGTTATCTAATTGATTCCTACTTATTTAAACCTTTCTCTTCTTTATTTTTAGTTTCTTGTGTCTCATTTTTATTTTTCCCTTCCACTGCTTCTTCTAATTTCTCATCTATTTCTTGAATATCGTGTTCCTCTTTTTCCCCCAATTGTTGAGTGATTTCTATGTTCATTTCTGTGCCTTTAAACAATCCCCTTGTCTATTTATTATTCTTTATAGTTTCACACACATTTTTCAGTATCAAGAATATTTCTTCATATGCCTCTATTATCCCCTGTAAATCCATTTTAAAACAATTTAATAAAAATTACTCAGTATATTTCTATAGTTCTAACATCTCAATATTTAAAAACTCCTCCTTAATAAAATTTCATTAATCCCATAATTATACGTCCAAAACACCTAAATTTATGATCTTTAAAATTCTTTAGTAATTTACTGCCTTATAGTTTTCCAATTATATATCTTCCCAATTGTCCAAATTTTAAAGTCTTATTTAATTTTCCTTCTTTTCTCTTTTCTTTTGTCACCTTTCTTCTTTTGTCTCATAGAATGTTCTGTTGAATAACATTAATAGTCCAAATCCAAATTAATCCACTAGATTCCTCCAATCTTTCAGATCCATAATTCAATAGCCAATTTTAATAAAGTTTAATTATTTGCAAATTAGTTCCTTTTAAAAATCTTCAGAAGGGGAAAAAAACCCTCATTAAATATTCTCAAATTATCCAAGTCATATTCTAACAGTAAATTTATTTTTATTATTTTATTTTATTAGATTTATAAACCGCCCTTCTCCCGAAGGACTCAGGGCGGTGTACAGCCAAAATAAAAGAAACAATGTACAGTTAAAATAAAATTAAAAAACTTATTATACAGTGTGGCTGAAATTAAAACAGTTAAAAAATCTAAAAAACCCCAATTAAAACCAGAGAGAAATTTAAAATTTAAAGCTAAACAATTTAAGAAAGCCCCGCACGAACAAACAGATATGTTTTCAGTTCGCGGCGAAAAGTCCGAAGGTCAGGTATTTGACGTAAACCAGGGGGAAGTTCATTCCAAAGAGTGGGGGCCCCCACAGAGAAGGATCTTCCCCTGGGGGCCGCCAGCCGACATTGTCTGGCGGACGGCACCCTGAGAAGACCCTCTCTGTGCGAGCGTACGGGTCGGTGGGAGGCATGAGGTAACAGAAGGCGGTCCCGTAAGTACCCAGGTCCCAAGCCATGGAGCGCTTTAAAGGTGGTAACCAGAACCTTGAAATGCACCCGGAAGGCAACAGGAAGCCAGTGCAGTCTGCGCAGGAGAGGTGTCACATGGGAGCTACGTGAGACTCCCTCTATCACCCGCGCAGCTGCATTCTGGACCAACTGAAGCCTCCGAGTGCATCTCAAGGGGAGCCCCATGTAGAGAGCATTGCAATAATCCAGGCGGGAGGTAACAAGAGCATGAGTGACTGTGCATAGGGCATCCCGATCAAGGAAGGGGCGCAACTGGCGAACCAGGCGAACCTGGTGAAAGGCTCTCCTGGAGACGGCCGCCAAATGATCTTCAAACGACAGCCGTGCATCCAGGAGAACACCCAAGTTGCGCACTCCCTCCTTTGGGGCCAATAACTCGCCCCCAACAGTCAGCTGCGGCTGCAGCTGACTGTATCGGGGTGCCGGCATCCACAGCCACTCCGTCTTGGAGGGATTGAGCTTGAGCCTGTTCCTCCCCATCCAGACCCGTACGGCTTCCAAACACCGGGACAACACTTCGACAGCTTCGTTGGGGTGGCCCGGGGTGGAAAAGTACAGCTGAGTATCATCAGCGTACAGTTGATATCTCACCCCAAAGCCACTGATGATCTCACCCAATGGCTTCATATAGATGTTGAACAGGAGGGGCGAGAGAATCGACCCCTGCGGCACCCCACAAGTGAGGCATCGCGCAGTCGACCTCTGCCCCCCTGTCAACACTGTCTGTGACCGGTCGGAGAGATAGGAGGAGAACCACCGATAAATGGTGCCTCCCACTCCCAACCCCTCCAACCGGCGCAGCAGGATACCATGGTCGATGGTATCGAAAGCCGTTGAGAGGTCTAATAGGACCAGGGCAGAGGAATAACCCCTGTCTCTGGCCCTCCAGAGATCATCCACCAACGCGACCAAAGCTGTCTCCGTGCTGTATCCGGGTCGGAAACCGGACTGGAACGGGTCTAGATAGACAGCTTCATCCAGGTACTGGGGTAGCAGCCGTGCCACAGCACTCTCTACAACCTTCACAGTAAAGCGAAGGTTGGAGACCGGACAATAATTACCTAAAATAGCTGGGTCCAGGGAAGGCTTCTTGAGGAGGGGTCTCACCACTGCCTCCTTCAAGGCAGCAGGGAAAACTCCCTCCAACAAAGAAGCATTAATAATCCCCTGGAGCCAGCCTCGTGTCACTTCCTGGGAGGCCAGCACCAACCAGGATGGGCACGGGTCCAGTAAACATGTCGTAGTATGCAGCCTCCCCAGCAACCTGTCCACGTCCTCGAGAGTCACAGGATCAAACTCATCCCAAATAACCTCCACAAGACGCGACTCCACCCTCCCACCTGGATCATCCCAATTTTGGTCCAAGCCGTCCCGGAGCTGAACGATTTTATCGTATAGATAACCACTAAACTCCTCGGCACGGCCCTGCAATGGGTCATCCCACACCTCCTGATGCAGGAGGGAGCGGGCCACCCGAAACAGGGCGGCCGGGCGGTTATCTGCCGACGCAATGAGGGTGGAAGCGTAGGAGCGCCTCGCCTCCCTCATTGCCACTAGGTAGGTCCTAGAATAGGATCTAACTAGTGTTCGGTCAGCTTCTGAACGGCTGGACCTCCAGACACTCTCTAGGCGTCTTCTCCGGTGTTTCATCTCCCTCAGCCCCTCGGAGAACCAAGGGGCCGGTCGAGACCTACGCCGGGTCAGTCGTAAAGTTAAGGTCAGGCTGTCTTCCAGATGCTATTACTTCTATTCTGTTTATTAGACTGTGTGTATTGAGTTGACTGTCACTGATTATACTGCAACTATAGTGCTGTAGTACTTCCTTCTTCCAGTAGATGGCATTAAATACAGCATTAAACAGTCTGTCAAAGAAAGATGATTATCCAATAAATCCAGGGGTTTAAAAATACAAATAAACAAGACAGTTTCTCCCGAAAATCTCCTTTCAAATTGTTTAAACGGTTTCAAGCTTTCTGTGTTTCAAAGCTTCCCTTGGGCTGCTTTCACCTCTTGATTTTCAGGGATTTTTCTCTGTGTATTTAATTGCCGCTTTCTTAGGCTTGGGAGTTATCTTTTAAAATTCTTGTACTTGAATCAGGTCTTTAGAGTAACAGTTGGTAATTATCTTACCCAGTTTCAATGCTCTGCCCACAAACTGCTCCAGGACAAATCTTGTGGTCCCTGTTGTCTCAGCTTGTGACTGCCAAAAATGGTCGTTGTCCCTGCTGTCATTCAGGAGAGTTTGCTTTGGACTTAGGAATTTGTGAGTTCCCTGTGGTCCGCAAAGTGCCTTTCCTTCCTTCACCCCCCCCCCAACAAGGTTGCTATGACCCTGTAAGGTTTCCTGACAGTGGTTACCAGCTAGATTTCGCAAGGCTCATTAGAACCCGCTATTTTCCAGCCATTTTCTCCGCGATGTCACCCGGACACCTGAAATGTTCTTCTTGAATGGACATGCCCCATACATGCCCCATACATAAACTGTCCATTACCTAGCTTAGCATTATGAGCCATTCACTTCTATGCAAATCATAGCACTTGGAGAATGTTGTAGCCAATCAATTAATATTGTTTTGTCCTCACTACACATTACTCTGCCTGTAGCTTGACATGCAGGTAAAACCCACCAATATTCCAATAAAACAGACTGTGTGCATAGATCTGGATGCTTTATTAGAGGAACAAGATGGGTGAAACTGGGAAAATAGAAATACATACAATAAGAATCCAAATACAAAATAAGCAGTGTTGTGTTAATAACAATTAATAAATACAGATAAATCTAAATATCACCAGCAATGCTGTGTATATCGGATGTGGATTTTTGTCCTCAGATTAACGTTTGCCAGGGGTTAGGCTGAATTGTTCCTGATGCTTGTTTCCTCCAAATACTAAGGGAAATGGAGTCTGGCTGCACATGTTTTTGGGGTAACAGTTGCTGGGAAGATAACCTTAAAGGACTGGGTCTCAATAAAGATTCATGTTTGGCCAATAGACGGAGCTCAATATGTATTAAAGAACAATAGTAATAAAAATACATATGGTAATTATATACACAAGCTTTATGCTGGAGGCATGACACATATTCTATCATCTAGGGGCATTCATGGGTATTACTCTCCTCAGATATTCTGACAATGACCTTTGATATACAAGTGTCTTCATCAGCCTGGAACAACATAATGCACAGTTCGACTTCTACCTGCTGTATCACTTTTTGTTTTCTGCTTTATCCCATTGCCTGCCTGCCTCTCCCTTCTCAGATGTTCAGTAGCCTGAATATTATTAATCACCTTTTGATTTGTGTTGTATTTACTCTCTCTCTCTACTGTCTTTCAGCCTCTTCATTATTTCAGCTATATCTCAAGTCGTTTACCCCCAATTTACCTCTCTTGTTTTTCTTTAAGGCATCATTCACTTTCTCTGCTAGGTACCCTATTTCATCCACCCCAAACTCTCAAGTTACATTATGATTGTTTGGCCAAATACTATTAGAATGTCAACTTCACACAGAAGAGCACCCACTAGCCAGGTAGAGCACATTCCATTACCAAAGCATCCCATATCACAACAAAGCTATGAAAATTGTACTTTCTTTGAAGCACAGGAATATTTGATATCACATAACAGTTTTCACTTCTGTAAATAATTGCCTTGTTCTTTTAAAACAACAACCCCATAAGTCAAATATGGTGTTTCAATGTTTAAGTAAAGCTCTTTTTTAGAGTAACCATCAGTTTGAAACAAACAGCTGAAATACTCAAAATGTTTAACACTTGCCAAGTATCTCAGAAGAAAGAACTGAAGAGTTGGGAAGAGAAACAGCCTATTTGAAGTTCAGAAAGATATTATCAGCCTTTCAGATATTTGGATTCATCTGCCACTTAAAATTTTACAGTTCCTAGTTACGATAGACAGCAAAGTTTGGTTTAGAATGCCCAATTACTTATTCATCCACCTAACTATCCTACATATACCCTACCATTCTTTCAGATATTTGAAAGCAATATCAACTTTTGGTCTCTTCAGGTGACTGTTGATGCTTGGCAACTGTCTAGTACGTGCCATTTTCTTGGCAAGGTTTTCTGAAATAATTGGTCTTCTTTCTAAAACTAAGAAGTAACTGGTCCCAAATCACCCAGTATAAAGGGCTTACACAGTAGTCTTAAAGGACAGGAGAAAGAGCTTCTACTAAGACAATGGTCAGATAAGATGATTGTGAGGCTTGCCAACAAAACAATTTAAAGTCTCTGAAATTTCACCTGGTTCACATGAAGATAAAAGCACAGAGAATGAAGCACATTCAGATCTGCACGATTCTGTTTCTATAGATGTTAGAATAAAAGTAATCCTGACCGATACAGCACTGATTCCTTAATCTGTCTACCTTATTGGCACTGAACTGGCTTAATGCCTAAGGCAGGAGTTGCAAGTTGAGTCAGATCTTTCCAGGCCTTCTCTGAAATGTTAATCATTATATTCCACTTTCCTAATCACAACTGAAAAAAAGATATTAGATTGCTGCTCAGCACAATCTGCCAGATATTTTATAGAACCTGAAAACTTACATGAGGTTTTGGAAAAAGTCAAATTGAGGGTTTCATGCAAGTTTGTCAGAAGCTCTCAAAAACATCCATTTGGAAAATCAATTTGCTTCCAGTACTGACCTGTTTTGCAATAAATCATCACTGAGGAATATGTCCGATGAGATAGTTCACTGGAGAGCTATTGATATCTGCAATAGAACATTACTATCTTAGTTAAAAAAGTCCTCTGCTTCTTTAGTGAGGGTTTGAAAAACAACATTGGACTTCTGCAAGTAGCTAATGGTTCTTTCACAATGTGGAAAGTGGGAGGGGGGTTTCCAATAGAAAGTCATCTATATTACGGCCAACTCAGTATCAATGCTGTCCAATATACTTCATGTCATTGTACGGGAGCTAACAAATAATCTTATCTGTTTTCAGATGTCTCAACCATTAGCAGCCAAACAGGATTCTTTGAGAGTTTCTTTAATACAGAAAATACTTAATTCTAAGGTATTATGGTAAGGCATGAAAAAAATACATGAGAAAAAGGGTTTAGTAAGAAATTTGCAAATTCTTTTGGGCAACACTTCATTACTCCAGGTGATTTTCACCATGAATCAAATAGGCCCAATGCATTTTAAAGCTTAGGGATGTGGTGGCTCAGGGGCTAGGATGTTGAGCTTGTCGATCGAAAGGTCAGCAGCTCAGCAGTTCGAATCCCTAGTGCTGCCGTGTAACGGGGTGAGCTCCCGTTACTTTTCCCAGCTTCTGCCAACCTAGCAGTTTCAAAAGCACGTAAAAATGCAAGTAGAAAAAATAGGGACCACCTTTGGTGGGAAGGTAACAGCATTCTGTGCGCCTTTGGCATTGAGTCATGCCGGCTACATGACCATGGAGACATCTTCAGACAGCGCTGGCTCTTCAGCTTTGAAATGGAGATGAGCACTGCCCCCTAGAGTCGGCAATGACTAGCACTTATGTGTGAGGGGAACCTTTACCTTTACCTTATTTTAAAGCTTATGTTTGTTTTTCATATAATGAAACTGAAATTTTTAAGTACTAATGCAAACTACTAACTACCTCTTCTGTCTGTGAATTAATTTGTGAATTTACAACAAGTTGTCCATCAGCTTTTGAGTTTCACTTTTCACCTCAAAAAAATTATTAAAAAAAACTACTTGAAGAATAATTATATGTGCGTGGTATGTGTGTGTATGTACATACATTCACTCATTCATTCAGCTATGGACTTATAAAGGAGGGTCTTCTCAGGGTGCCATCCACCAAACAATGTCGGCTGGCGGCCCCCAGGGGTAGGGCCTTCTCTGTGGGAGCTCCTACGCTCTGGAACGAACTTCCCCCTGGATTGCGTCAATTGCCTGATCTTCGGACCTTTCGCCGTGAGCTGAAAACACATCTATTTATTCAAGCGGGACTGGCTTAATATTTTTAATATTTTTAAATAATTTTAAATTTTTTAACCGGGGTTTTATTATTTTAGGGTTGTAATTTTAAATTTTAAATTTTTTAATTGGCCATTTTCTAATATGCTTGGTTTTAAATTGTTTTTTTAATTGTATATTTCTTATGTTTTTTATCTTCTGGCTGTACACCGCCCTGAGTCCCTAGGGAGAAGGGCGGTATAAAAATTTAATAAATAAATAAATAAATAAATAAATAAATAATAAATAAATAAATAAATAAATAAATAAATAAATAAATAAATAAATAAATAAATAAATAAATAAATAAATGGGCCACATGCTGATGTGGTATGGATTGGAAACAACAGAATTATCCATAGTTTCTAACGGCAACTTGTAGACAACTCAGTTTTGCAGACTGAGACTTTCAGATTCATTAAATGCATTTCATAATTCTTCATGTTCCAGATAAAAGAACAATCCACCTTCATTTGCAAAATAAGAGGGCAGGTGCAATGATAATGTCAGGCCAGTTCAGTCTGGTATGGTACCTGTCTTTTTCAATGTGCACTATACTCCATGGACTAGGGAGCTGAAGCTGTGTCTGCTTGTTGACAGTTTGGTCAATTGGCCTGTGCTGCTTGGGGAACAGCCATGCCAGTGGGCCTGTAACCTGTGATGATAAACATAGGAGAGCAGCCTTGTCAGTGTATTACCAGAGAGGCAAGATAGCATACTGTCTTGGGTATCTGTGCCAAGAGCTAAGTGAATTTGCTTCAGAATAGACAACTGTTTCCAGGCAGAGACAGATGCATTTGGATGCAGGTAGATAACTATGCCTGTAGGCTTCACAGGTGGAGGAAGAAGGCAGCATCAATATTTTAACACCCATCTATCTGTGTCAGAAAAAAACTGGCTACCTACTGTTCCTTCCAGATGCACCATGCCAGCTTTCAATTGCAGCAGTTGTCTGGGAACTTGCACAAGAATAACACAGCAAGATTGAGAAGGCCTGCAGTGATTAAAAAGAATTCAGGATACAGCAGTTATGCGGTACATAGGTAGAGGCCCAGTACCCTTCCTGAGGATCTACTGCTGATACCTTGGTAGGGATAGACGGCAGAGGCCAGATCAACAAGATTTCACTGAGCACCTGAATGAATTGGAGCTCTTACTTTCCACTTGACTTGACTATCATTCAGCTTTTATTATTTCATTTTTCAACAAGTCTTATTTTTGTTCAGATTCTTTATTTCTACATCCCAACTGGAAGTTCAAGTGGAAATCAAGAAGAAACTTGTCAACTGCAATATGCCAAACAGCAGATAGGCCAAAGCAGCTGGCCTCTGCTGTGCCTAATGAAGCCAGCAGCTGCTAATGTCTCTTGGTGCTAATGCATAGACTTCACCTGTGGAGTGAATCTTCTGACTTTTCTGCACACAGGCTGCTCAATAAGGCAAAGCCTGGATGGAAAAATGTCCAGTCATATGGCATGCTGGGGTTAAACTCTATTTCCAAATAAGATTCTAACTGGTAAAAAAAAGTTAAACACATTAAGGTGCCAGAAGAAGAATAGAGTTTACTCATCCTTTAGCTCCCTTATGTCTCTGAATTGTTTTAAGACTGGATTTTATTGGTTCCTGCTTTCTTCTGAGGTTCCATAGTTGCTTTGGGCCGCCTTCTACTTCCCACTCCAGACTTTTAGTTTAAATTTAAAAGGGTTTGTTTCAGAAGGTAAAGGAAAACTAAACTGAACAGGAGCTAAATCAGTTTAACCTTCATGTAGTCTGAAATGCATGCAAACAAGCATAAATAAGTTGTGCAACTTCTCTCTCTCCCCCTCTCTCCCTCTCCCTCTCTCTATCCTTCTTTTATTGCACTTTTGCAGAAGCCACAATACAACAACTGCCATTTTTACTCCCTAATATTCTATTTATTTATTTTTTGTACAAGGGACCATACTTATACAAATGAATAATTTGCCTTTTGAAAGTCATGAGAAAAGAATTTTTGTAATGTCCTGACATTAGATGGGCCAAAATAAATGAGAGTTTAGGTGAAAGAATTATTTAGGGGAAGAAAATCAAGCTACTGAAAATTTAAAGTTGTCAATTTATCTTTTGAAAGACTCACAAGTCCTCCAAAACAGCTGAAAAGGAAATGGCCCTGAAAACTCTAAGAATGTGCTGGGAACTGCTAATCGTATCGCATGCCATCACAGATAATGCATCAATATTTTAGGTCAAGATGCATGTCAAGTACTGGTAAGCTTCATACATCACCAAATAGGCAATGAAATAATATGGCAACTGATAAGAGCTTGTCATTTGCTGAATTCTCACCACCATCATCAAAATAAGTAAAACAAAATACACCACCACTAGATTAAACACTATTCTACCAACAGCATATAAAAATGATTAAGGTTCTTCCAGAGCCCTGGATTACCACCTATTGTGACCTAGGCCCAACTAGTTATTACCAGACACAATCAGTCCTAAACAAACATATTTTATTAGAACAGCTGAGAATTACTTCATTCTCAGCTTAGTCCAAATTAAGTCCAAAACAAAGTCCTTCATAAAAAAGTCCTTCAGCCTTATCACAAACCTTTGTCTTCTTTGGCACCCTGCCAAAGGCTTTTCTTGGCAAGAACCCCACAAAGTTCAGAAACAGGAAACAAGAAACAATTGTAGCAACATTGCTTTCCTACAAAGAACCCAAGAGCAGTTGCTGCTGTTTTCAGCCTTATGGGAAGGGCCAATCATCTCCTGGCCTTACTCCCAAGTCGTCCTTTTTGCTTTAGCTGCTCTTGCCTTCTGGCAGCTCTTCACATGCATGCACTAGGAACAGGCTCCTCCTGTTCCTCTGCTTCTCTGCTGTCCACCTCTGGAGGCACCAGAGTGTGTGCATCACTCCCAGATAGCCCTGGCCCCATCTCTGCCTCCAATGCAGAGCCCTCGTCCAGGCCTTCCCCTGACTCCAGGACTGACCCATTGTTTTCCCCAGCCTCCTCACTTTCCTACTCCACTGCCAGCTCCGCAGGCTGCTGGTGGACCGCAACACCACCATCCTGCTGATGTTTCGTGACTTTCCATTCAGGCTTTTGGTGAGGATATTGAAGCCCCAGTGAAATTTATGGATCTGTTTATTTTTATTGTTGTGGTGGTTTTAGCTGCTCTTATTGCTATCTTGTCATCTTTACCCCTTTGTTTTTGTTTCTTTGGAAGTTGGGTGGTATATAAATTTAACAAATAAATACATTAATACATTTAATAAATATGATTTAAAATTGCTAAAAGAGACTGAATAAAAGTGAATATATAATAACATACACTGGTTCCAGTGGAAAAGTAGAAGTATTTTCATGAGAACATTCTTGCTATGAGAAATTTCAAAATAATTATAGAAGAAAGGAGATGTGCTCAGGTGTGTAGCTGAAGCTGTTTAAAGATGCAAAATTGCAATTGACCAGATCTTATCTAAAGATCTTATTTAAGAGCAAAATAAAAATGGAGGGGAAAAGATTAGAAAGGAAGCTTTTAGAAACAACTTTCTGTTTGCTTTTCTACAGGCAATAATAACTTCATTTTAAACTCCAATTTTATGAAAAGCCTGGAGGGAAAGAGAAAAGCATACAAAACAATATGCAGATCTGAGTGTGGGAAGCACTGGCGTATAAATATTCTGATGTAAATGCCCTTATCAAGAAAAATCACAGATCCTGTGCATTAAGGCAATTTAATTCATTAAAAATGAGTGTGTGTGTGTAAGTGTTACCACTAGTGCAGATAGTACTTAAAACAGGAAAAAAAAGATATGATCCATCTGTATATGAGATGCAACAGACATCATAGACAGCTGTAATTCCATTCTGATTGTTATATAGCTAATGGTTCAGAAACAGCTGGACTGGATAATAGCATTCTTAATGGTCTCTCATAAAACTAGCCTTGACAGAAATCAAATTGTTCAAATATCCCTTTTTCATCTCAATTTTGTGGTCAGCCTTAGAAGATGACAGTACCTGATTGACCTTATCTGAAGCTAAGCAAACTGTGTCCAGGTTAATTCCAGGTTTTAGGTTAGATTGGAAAGCTGGAAAAGTAAAATGTATACAACAATTGCAAAACCACTTATGTACCATTGACAAGAATCAGGTTTGACACATGGCCTCTTTACCTTACTAGAATATAAGTAACTAATGAGCAGAAATTGTTTCTTTCTTAAAATATTTTCTTAAAATATTTTACATATCCTGATCCTGAAATCAGTTTTAAAGAAGTAATTCACAAGGAATCCTTTAAGGAAAATATTTATGTACTTTGTTTGCATTCATTTATTCAGTTTGATTAGATGTGCATTGAGGCATTCAGGGATACAACATGAATGAACTTTGTTCTTGTGTACCCATTCCTCCCTTCTCTCATCTATCTAGTTATCTAGCTATCTAGCTATCTATCTTTCTCATCTCATCAAGCAGACTTCTGATGCACAAATCTTTTAAAGATAAGGACTTATATCATTCTACCAGATACTGAAGGATGCTAGTCTTTTTCAACATTAGTGCCACTGTAGTCTGTTATGCCCCAATTTTTACTGTACTATGATGAATCAATGATCCAAATAGACTAGCAGTCAGCTATTAAATCATTGTGGAAATTCTTGAATTTTTTCAATTGACAGAAATGTCTATGAGCAGATATACTTGAGTGGATATCTTTGTACCCTTCTATCCAGACAAATTGTTGTATCAATATAAGAAAACCCAAACAAAGTATCCATTTCAGTTGATATAAGCATCTAAAGCCAATGCAAGTATTCAGCCTTCTCAGTAGAGAAACAATTGAATGTGGAAAACTCCTTTCTCATATGTTGATATGATATGAAGATAATGTTGATAATCACATGAATATTGTCTTGCAATGTGGGTGATGCTGTTTCTCAGGTTTCAAAGTAATGTTTCTTCTTGCTTTTATGCAACATGACAACCAAATAATTAATTCAATATTCTTCATTCTTTAAAGCAGGGGTGTCAAATGTCACAGCATCACTGTGGCATCACATGACATATTTTTCCCTTCGCTAAATTGGGTGTGGGTGTGGCCAGTGTGTGATACACCCGGCCTGCAGGCCATGAGTTTGACAGCCCTGGTTTAGAGGATTTTTCTGCATGCAGGACACAAGAAATGATGAAAGCTATCACCTCCTGCCTAGAGAAATTGATAATATTAGAGGTGAAACTTTTGTGAAGGGTTATTATTATTATTATTATTATTATTATTATTATTATTATTATTATTATTATTCATTAAAAATGAAACTCAGTCAACTGAACTTTCAAAAATACATCACAAACAGCATTGACTGGTACTAATGGTTGATCCAGGTTGCTACCAGTGTCCTAGGCATCAACCAAGTACCTTCTTAAGATATACGATGTTCCAAGTAGCACAGTTTTTTGCAGTTCCACTGGTGTTATTGCAGAAAGCTGCAGTTTGTTGATGTATCTTATAAAATTCTTGGACATGATACTAAGTGTCCCGATGCCAATGGGAATTACTGTTACATGTTTCATCCATAGCGTACATCCATAGTGTAATTTCAATGGCCAGGTCGTGATATATAGATATAGATAGATAAATAGATAGAGAGAGAGAGAGAGAGAGAGAGAGAGAGAGAGAGAGATAGAGAGATAGAGATAGAGATAGAGATAGAGATAGAGATAGAGATAGAGATAGAAATAGAAATAGAGATAGAGATATATAGACACATAATAGTAGAAACTATCTACTATTGACCTCACCCCATTCTAAGAGGTCTTTAAGGGGCGTTCATAAGAGCATGCCTACCATTTCTGTCCTAATGTTCCCTTGATTGTATCCAATTTCGTATAGTTATTACATACTTATGCTTATATATATGTTTATATATCATATAGTTATTTCATGCTTATGCTTATATATACTGTTTTGACAAATAAATAAAATATAAATAAATAAATAATAAATATAAATAAATAAATAAATATTTCATGATTTTTTCCAGTTCTTTTTCGTCGACTCTGGCATCTCCTGGTATTGTGATGTCAATAAATTGTACATTTCGGTTTTCGACAACTGTGATATCTGCCATGTTGTGTTCCAAATGATGATCCAAGTTGTTGCTGCTGCTGCTGCTGCTGCTGCTGCTGCTGTTGTTGTTGTTGTTGTTGTTGTTATTATTATTATTATTATTATTATTATTATTATTATTATTATTATTATTATTATTTTGTCATGACATTTATCCACCATAGGTGGATATATTATTAGTGGTGGTGAGACTGATTGAACTCCAGAGCAAATTAAATTCCCACCCGCAGTTCTTTTTGCATAATTTTGCAACTCTCTAGTTGCTATTAGAATTTAAAGGATTATTATTATTATTGTCGAAATCAGGAGAAATAGTGTCTTTGGGGATAAAATAACATGACTTTAGGTAATAAGAGATCTGAAGCACAAGATAATATTTATTGCAGAGAGAATGGTAACATGAATTTAATAGCTAGGTATCCTAAAGCTAAGTATAGTGGGTGGGAAACAGACTGTAAACTAAGAAATTAAATTTAAGAAACGGAGTGAGAAAAAGTGATAAGATATATAAGGAGAGACCCCAGTTAGGTAAACCATGTTTGGGAATAGGAAATATGTATAATGAGAAAGAAAAACAGTGCCAAGGCAAATAACAAGCAGAAAAATGTAGTCGCTTAGAGCAATGAGTTTGAAATACAAGGAAGAAGTAGGGTAAGAAGCTGGGACATCTTTCTTTTGTTCAGTTGTTCTTTCTCTGTACAGGAGATGAAAAGGATGATTAAGGTGTAAGCATTATTAGAAGGGAGAAAGCAGAGCTTTTTCCTCTTGGTAGCAATTTGCTCAGCAAGAATTTTGAGTGCATTTTAACTGGGAAAATGTGGGCAATGCAAAAAGAAATATACCTAAACCACAGCCAGCAAAGGAAACACCAAGCAGATCCACTGAATACCTAGCTAGAATGGCCCAGAAGAGCAACAGAAAACAAAGAAATGGTTTAGATCAGAGAACCTGGAAAGATGAAGCAAGTACTCAGACAATAAAAACAAATGAGCAGAAGGTGAGCATATACTGTTGTTTAGCATATATTGTTGTTTTAGAGAATGAATGTTCCTCAGGGAAGGACCAACTTTAAAAAAATCTCCAGGTAGGTTAAAGGCTTTCCTAAAATGTTTATATGTATGTATGTTCAAACAGTGAAGCAAGTGCTTGTTCTCAGCAGATGCCTCTGTAGGTAAAGGAGATTCACCCACAGAGTTCATTAGCATCAAAGTATAATGAAAGAACTTAAAGGGAACTACATTGCATTTTGTTTGTTTGTTTCTCTACGTCTGAAAAACTCTTTATCTATTCACCACCAGGAGACGGCTATTATTGTTACTGGATTTTCCAGGAAAGATTTATTATTTATTTTTTCTGGAAGTAAACTAGGGCTATTATTCACTTACCTTCGCTAAAGGTAAAGGTTCCCCTCGCACATATGTGCTAGTCGTTTCTGACTCTAGGGGGCAGTGCTCATCTCCATTTCTAAGCCGCTGTCCGAAAATGTCTCTGTGGTCCTGTGGCCAGCATGACTAAACACCAAAGGTGCACAGAACACTGTTACCTACCCACCAAAGGTGGTCCCTATTTTTCTACTTGCATTTTTTACGTGCTTTTGAACTGCTAGGTTGGCAGAAGCTGGGACAAGTAATGGGAGATTACCCTGTTATGCGGCACTAGGGATACGAACCGTTGAACTGCCAACTTTTTGATCAACAAGCTCAGCATCTTAGCTACTGAGCCACCTTCACTACTGGTTCGCAAATGTGAACGAGCGCGCACTAGCTTCACTTACACGAGCCACTTCTGTGCATGTGCAGTGCCTTCTGCGCATGCTCAGAGCATCAACGGGACATGATTATGTCATGGTGGGTGGGCAGAGCCTCCCGCCACTGCCGCTACCAGTTTGCCCAACCCAAATAGAACTGGCTGAATATCACCACTAAAGTAAACTAGGTGGACACATTGCTCGCCACCATACTTTTTTTAAAAGAAACTTGTATAGGAACTGGAAGAAACAGTTTCTTGAAAAAAACTAATTCTTCAGGTAAACTTAAAAGGAGTCCTACCTGTCATCTTCCAATGTGAAAATTGAATGCAGAACAAAAAAATCTGTCACTAAGGAATACCAACTAGGTCTCTCCTTTACCTCCTAATTTTGCCACTATACACTAAAGATGTTCCTTGCTAATTCCTTTATATTCAGATTTAAAGGAGGGTATTTGAGGTTCAGTTTTTGTTTGAATGAGCTCTATTCCTCAGGAGAGTATCATCAGCCGTCTTGGAACAAAAAAATAGAAAAGGATACAGAAATATGAATTCAAGAGGATAACACCGTGTGAAAATTAGTTTCAAGAGATACATTATTTTGTATTTTTATACTGACATACTGTATTATCTTTTTAGCCTTCTATAAATATTCTGTTGCCAACCCAAGGGCCTTTATTAGAATGGTTTAATTCCAGTATAAACCTATGTACTTTTCATGTGATTTCAGGGATGTGTTCATTGAATTTGAGCAGCTAATCCAATGGTGACAATTATATTTCCTCCTAGAAAACATAAATGCTAAATTTGATATTTCCAGATCATGTTTAATAATAGTGATAGTCATGATACATAATAGTCCTTGGCCATCTATGCAAGAAGTCTTATTGATATAGCTATTTTATCCATTAATCAACTAAATTGCTTCATACTTTATACAAGGATATGTAGAACTATAGTTTCTCCAGTTTTGGCTCTAGTTCCTATAAACTGAAAGGCTGACCATATAGATATAGTCGAAGTCTCAGTGTATGGGCTATCAGAAAATGGGTCAATCAATTTCAATTACTTCCCTGTTTTTAAAGATAAAGTCTTCAGATTCTACATTGTGATTATGAAGGAAAAGCAACAGCTTTAGAATATTTTAAAAATATTTATTCCACGATCAAACCAAAGTCATTTTTACATAAAGCAGTATTTTTTGCCCTTGGACCTAATGCCAGAAAGAATAAATAATAACAGAGATCTAGCATATGATCAAAATAAAAATTGACTGATATGTAAACAAAGTGTCAAGGATATGAATGGAAGGTACTAGATTTCATCTATGTTCTGATATATTGTGTTAATATAGTAAGATAACTTTTTTTAAAAATCCAGTCTAGCAATGTCTGAATTTTTTCCTCAAGAACAACCATTTACTTTTACAATGAGACCACAAGCCCTAGAAATCATTTCTTGTATAACAACAACAACAACAACAACAACAACAACAACAACAACCGAGTTTGAAGGGATCTTGTGGCCTTTTAGTCCAAACCCCTGTCCAGGCAGGAAACCCTACACCATCTCAGACAGATGGTTATCCAACATTTTCTTAAAAAATTCCAGTGTTGGAGCATTCACAACTTCTGCAGGCAAGTCGTTCCACTTATTAATTGTTCTAACTGTCAGGAAATTTCTCCTTGGTTCTAAGTTGCTTCTTTCCTTGATCAGTTTCCACCCATTGCTTCTTGTTCTACCCTCAGGTGCTTTGGAGAACAGCCCGACTCCCTCTTCTTTGTGGCAACCCCTGAGATATTGGAAGACTGCTATCATGTCTCTCCTAGTCCTTCTTTTTATTAAACTAGATATACCCAGTTCCTGCAACCGTTCTTCATATGTTTTAGCCTCCAGTCCCCTAATCATCTTTGTTGCTCTTCTCTGCACTCTTTCTAGAGTCTCAGCATCTTTTTTACATCGTGACAACCAAAATTGAATGCAGTATTCCAAGTGTGGCCTTACCAAGGCATTATAAAGTGGTGCTAACACTTCACATGATCTATTAGAGGACTCTGAGTTAAAATTTTGCTTTAGAATGATCAGAATTTTGTTTTGCCCAATTAGAAAAATACGTTTCTTCTATCTTCAGAAAATAGTGGCAGGAATCGTATCAAGACCAATTCAACAATGAGAGAAAAAAAGGCAAAAAATAGAGGGGGAAAAATAAGAAAACAGTCCTATTTTCACTTAAATGGTATTTCAATAAAGGCTTTCTATGCAAAATATTTTAATTAAATATAAATCAATGTCGGTCTCCTGAATGGCAGTCATAGAAAGGAATAATATAGTTAAAATGAGCAAATGGAACATTGAGAAGAAATCCTTTCTATTTCCACTAAACTTTCTATCATTTTGGCCATTAAATGCAAATAGATCTGTTTCCTGAGGCTAATATTTATTCTAATAGTAATAGAGTATTCTATTACTATTAGAATTAATATTCTAAAACATGAAGAACGGTTGCAGGAACTGGGTATGTCTAGTTTAATAAAAAGAAGGACTAGGGGAGACACGATAGCAGTGTTCCAATATCTCAGGGGTTGCCATAAAGAAGAGGGAGTCGGGCTGTTCTCCAAAGCACCTGAGGGTAGAACAAAAAGCAATGAGTGGAAACTGATCAGGAAAGAAACAACTTAGAACTAAGGAGAAATTTCCTGACAGTTAGAACAATTAATAAGTGGAACGACTTGCCTGCAGAAGTTGTGAATGCTCCAAGACTGTCTGAGTTGGATAACCATCTGTCTGAGATGGTGTAGGGTTTCCTGCTTGGGCAGGGAGTTGGACTAGAAGGCCTCCAAGGTCCCTTCCAACTCTGTTGTTATTATTATTATAATATTAGCCTCAGGAAACAATCCTATTTACATCCAACGGCCAAAATAATCCTTGATTTTTTGGGATTTAACTTCCACCTTGAGACAGTCAAACATTAGTTCTCTCTTGTCTGACATGTCAAACATAAATTCAAAATAATTTGATACATTTTAGGCAATTTTTCCAGTGACAAACGACATCATCATTTTATAAAAGTTTTCTTTAAGATTACATAATATAAATTTCAGTCCTTTCATCCACATATTATCCCACTGTTCTATTTGTATATTGTAACTAAATTTTAGCCTATTTTATTATATATTCACCCATCTTGAAGCTGCTGAGTTTCAGAAATACTGATATATATACATGAATCACACATAAGGTTCTTAGGCCGATTTAGACAAAGAACCATTGATAAATACTAAATACTAAAATTCTTTAAAAGAACTCAAATGGGAACTGAAACAACATTTGGAAATTTTTCCTAACTCTTATCTGAAAACATATTTTTTTTTTCAAGGAACTTGAAAAAACTTTCAAGGCTTTCTGTTGCTTTGAGTTTTTTTAAAGTTTTGTTCTTTTTCCCACTCCCACTCCTCATAGTACAATATAGTACTCCAACCTATTGGCCACCTTTCATTTGGTATTGTTTCATTACACCAGTCTGAATTTTCAAAAATGAATACATTAGTGGGTTTTTATATACTGTATATATTGTATATCCTGGTGGATATACATTCTGCTGATGATGATGATACAATTAGCTACTTAAGGCAGCCATCTGAATGTTTGACATATTACAAAGCAGAGTGTGAAAGTCAATTTATGTTAGATGTTTTTATGGTTTCCCGTGAATTTTCCATAGCAAATGTCTTTTTTGTTCATGCAGAACTTTCCTGTTTTCTTAATACTGAATAACTGCTTCATTTTTGCATCTGTATTCCAACAGCATTCCCACTGTTCGGAATGCCTACTGTGAAGTCAACCTAAATGTCCCCAAGCAGTTTATGACAGCTGTCTTCTGATTAAAGAATTATTAGTTATGATTCATCTGCCTTTTAACTGATTAATCAATTGATTAAATTCAATTGAAATAAATTTGCATATCACTAAAATCTCATTAGTTCTTTTTTTTAATATCTGAAAGAAGTAGCCTCTCTATATCTTTGGATCATTCACTATTGTAGTAAACAGCATCATACTTCTAAAAAAGGTAAACAAATAGGCCTTTCTCTCCAGCACTACTGATTAAAATTTGTTACATCTAATTCATCAATTTCAGTCACCTTCTATTTCCATAAGCAATATATTGATGCTTATCTGAAATATGAATCTTTGGTAGAGAAATATTCACCTGTTTTTAAGCAAGGTTTACTGAATAATGGGAAAGAATTGATTAGCTTCTCTGGGACATAAAGTGAACTAATAATAATTTATTAAATCTATATACTACCTGATTTTCATTGATGTTTGGCAGTTTACAAATGGTTAAAACTAATTTAAAAAGGAATAATGTCAAAACAAAAAACAAGTTAAAAAAAAGGACATAAATGGCAAAGAAAATCAAAGTGGTTGGTTTGTTTAAAATAGTTTCCTAGTTTACTTTGTTAAATTGATTTGTAAAATGGCAGAAATTATGCAAGTAAGTAACAAGTATAAATTTGCTTAAGTATATATTACTTTTTTAGATTATGATTCAAAAATTCAGTAGCTACAAGCTACATTGAATACTATAAAGTATTTTAAGAAACCTTTATAAATATGCCAGTGGATGAAAATCCTACCATGTTAATATTTTTGTCATCTTAATATACAATATTAATGTTACTATATTCTGATTTTGTAGAATTTCCCTTGCAATTATGGAAAAACTATAAAATTTCATAATTATTAATCATCCATCCATTTTTTTTTGCCCCCAAAAGTTCATGGGTCCATACATTTTGCTTTGGGGGAGGGGTGGAATTGGGATGGCCAATTGGTTGGCATAGCATATCTTGTAGATGCTTACTTTATGTGCTTAGAAATTTGTTTATTAAAAAATATATATCACTACCATTTGTATCATGAAGAAGGGGTGTTCTGATAAATATAAATGATGCAAAGGAAGTTGCATGCAGCCACGAGTCAAATTAAAATGAATGTAAACCATACCTAAATTCATTCTCTTTACAGTCTTTAAAAAATTCTTTTACATCCCTATTTTGTTGTAGCTACTGATTTTGCATTGTTTTCCAGCTGTCTGCAATTCTTAAAAATGAATATTTGATTCTTTCTATTTCTCCTAAGAGAAGAAATAAAAATGAAAATAATCTTATTTCCTAAGAATTTAAATTAATTCCCAGCATAAAGTTTATGATAAATTGTTTTCAGCATTTGTTGTTATAGGTAACTAATTATAAAATGCCCATAAGTGGATGCTATATTCAATTTTAGGTAAACTTGTGGCAGAAATATTTATAATCTTATGCCATCTCTTGACTATTTTGAATCAGAAACTGCTTGTTTATCAGTATATCCTAATTTTTTATATAAAATTATATAAAAACTGAGAGTTAGAGCATCATCTATATAAACTCCTAAATTTTGTAATGAACTTACAAAACATTATATATATATATATATATATGTTTTTTGAGGTTTTCATGGGTGTTTATATATAGGT
This sequence comes from Ahaetulla prasina, assembly GCF_028640845.1. NCBI lineage: Eukaryota > Metazoa > Chordata > Lepidosauria > Squamata > Colubridae > Ahaetulla > Ahaetulla prasina. Next base: position 33,778,693 of record NC_080543.1, on the reverse strand, counting down.
CTTTGGTTGTTCGGGTTTTCTCCCGTGTAAGATTGGAAGTGTCTTGGCGACGTTTCGACGAAGTCTCATTCGTCATCTTCAGGCTTCAGCTTTTTGCTCCCAGAAGCACGAAGCTGAAGCCTGAAGATGACGAATGAGACTTCGTCGAAACGTCGCCAAGACACTTCCAATTTTACGCGGGAGAAAACCCGAATAACCAAAGACCTACATATATATATATATATATATATATATATAGGTCTTTGGTTGTTCGGGTTTTCTCCCGTGTAAGATTGGAAGTGTCTTGGCGATGTTTCGACGAAGCAATCCAATCAGAGCACAGCCAAGCTCCCACCCAATCAGTTCAAACCCCCACTAGCAGTTAAAAGGAAGAAACAGCTGCGATCACACATTGCTCCCAGAAGCACGAAGCTAAAGCCTGAAGATGACGAATGAGACTTCGTCGAAACGTCGCCAACACACTTCCAATTTTACGCGGGAGAAAACCCGAACATCCAAAGACATATATATATATATAAATGGACAGAGAGAGAGAGGGAGGGAGAGAGGGAGAGCAATTTTTCTCTAGATCACTCCTGAAATACAAAGATGCATTCTATAATTTATGCTTCTAAACTTCAAGAGAACATTGTAAAAATATGTTAAGAAAACTGAAACTAAACACTTTTCTCCATGTGAAAACTATACTTTTATTTTGGATTGGATCCATATACCATTGATTTGGACTGAATCAAAATGCAAGTTACAACCTGTATATTCCAATACTTTTATCTTTTTCTAAGTTCTTCTATGTTGCCTAAGGCAGCCAGTTAAGAGATAGTAGTTTGAAGGGCTTAAAGTTGGTAAAGTAGGAATCTGATTCTTACATCAGACAAACTGAGACAAGGAGAAAATAGTAGAAAATTCAAGAGCTAGAAATAAACAGAAATATAAAGGTAGAGGTGAAGGTCGGGTCCAGGATTTATATCTGGGAACTAACATATATACATGACAAGATTCTAAGGTGTTGATAGATGAAGAACTTTTTAATGTGTCTATCAACTATTTCTCTTCATTAAATTAACTTCTTGACCTTTCTGTTCAATATACTTAGGACTATCTGAGAGATGAGTATCTGAAATAAAGCCTTAATAATAGGGGAGATCTAATGAGATTAGGGGAGGTTGATGCCAGTCATTTAGTAGTGTGAGGGCAGGGGGAAAAACCTATCCTTGTGTCTAGTTGTTTTGGCATGCAATGCCCTATAGCAGGGGTATCAAACTCAATTTCATTGAGGGCCACATCCGGGTTGTGTTTGACCTTTGGGGGGCTGGGATGAGCATGGCCAGCTCAATGTCACTCATGTTGGGAATGCCTGTGGTGGCCTAAGTGCTCTGCATGGGAAAAGGGGCTTCCAGGCTCCATTTTCAGCTGCAACGGCCTCCTGCAATCGTTTGCCAGAGAAAATGGAGCTCAGGAGGGCTGCAAACATCCCTGGCAGAGGCACTGCAGGCCAGTCCTTTGCTGTTTCCAGGGCAGTCCCATGGGCCAGATCTAAGCACTCCATGGGCCAAATCCAGCCCCCAGGCCTTGAGTTTGACACCCCTGCCCTATAGTGTAATTTTGAGGGAAGGAGTGGAAACATTTTATGCCCAGGAGGTGGGGGATCTATACTATACTATACTATACTATACTATACTATACTAAACTAAACTAAACTAAACTAAACTAAACTAAACTAAACTAAACTAAACTAAACTGATATCATATTATCATATTTGTATATACAGACGCTTCACATCTTGGACATAAACTGTATATACATGTACAGTGTACGTGTGTGTGTGTGTGTGCGTGAGAGAGAGAGAGACAGAGAGAGAGAGAGAGAGAAAGAGAATCATGTGGACCAACAGATGACTATATTTATTGCTATTGAATTGCATAGCTATTCAATTTAGAGAGTTCTTTGGTGGATGTATGCTTTCAGAAAATTGAATAATCATGCCTTGCTTTCACTCTTTCCTTTGCAATTTTTCTCTAATGGCAAAATATTTCCCATATATGAATGGGAATACAGACAAGATGTAGGACAGCTTACCTGTTCCTACCAGTTTTGCTTTTATAGGCAGAATCAATAAGGTTCAAAGATATATGCGGTTTTGGATTCTGTTTTGATTCAGCTATCTGGGGCTTTTTTTTTTTTAAAGAAAGACAGTGTCTGCCAGCTGTACTTACTGAAAAGAGATAATCTAATCAAATTGTTTATTAGAGAGTAGGTTGTTTGTTTTTAGGTGGAGGGTAATGGATTGGTTGATGATTGATTCCATTACTTTGCAGGTGACACAGCATAAAGAGATTGGTTTGTATTGGTTCTCCCAACTACTCAAAATTTCTGCTACTGGTTCTCCAGAACTGGTCAGAACTGCTGAAACCCATCTCTGATATGTGTGGTATGTCAGAAATTAAAGAAATGAATCACTGAAATAAGAAAATACATTATACAGCATGTTCTCTTGTAACTTAGATACAGGAAGATTGGAAAATTGGAGAAGCAGAAAAATGCTAATAAAAAGTTGGCTACATGGTTAAATAAAAAGTTAGTCACATGGTTTTTCCAATAAGCTTGGAGATACCAGGAAAGAATGGAGCCTGATAGACGGTTGACATACCCTTTGTATACATACTGCAATTTTATATTTTTTCTTGATTTTATTTTAATCTAAATAGTGGAGGGTTTTTTTAAAAAAACATGGCTTTAACATATTCTACTTTATTAGGTTTGCTGCCCATATAGAATCACTATATGAGATGGACGGCTATACAAATATGATAAATTAAACAAATATACAAACAACCAAATTGGAAAACTCTTGTTGTAGGAAAAGTTTTGGTATCTAAAACACAACAACTTCCTGGTTAAACTAAACTGGAATTCTCTGCAACTTTTCATTAAGATTTTCATTCTGAAAACAACAAAATATCTTATACCACCAGACTTGAAATCCTGGGATTAGAAAATTAGAACTCAGCCGACTCCGACAAGACCTGTGTTTAACACACAGAATCATCTATTGCAATGTCCTTCCTGTTAAAGACTACTTCAGCATCAATCGCAATAATACAAGAGCAAACAATAGATTCAAACTTAATGTTAACCGCTTCAATCTTGATTGCAGAAAATATGACTTTTGTAACAGAGTTGTTAATGCTTGGAACACACTACCTGACTCTGTGGTCTCTTCTCAAACTCCCAAAAGCTTTAATCAAAAACTGTCTACCATTGACCTCACCCCATTCCTAAGAGGACTATAAGGGGCGTGCATAAGTGTACAAAAGTGCCTACCATTCCTGTCCTATTGTTTCCTATACACTTATATGTTGTGTGGTTGTTTCATGCTTATGCTTATATATACTGTTGTGACAAAATAAAATAAAATTAAAAAATAGATCTTTCTGATAAAATCTTATATGGAGAATAAAATTAGCATGTATCTTTTTTTTTGATGCAACTGTTCAATTTCTTTTTGAAAGGAAAGAGTACATTGATATGTTTTTTCCAAAGAAGAAGGAATATAGTTATGAAGTGTCAAAGGATATCTGGAAAAGAGATATATTTTTGAATAGATGACACTGCTGACTTCTTAACATCCCCTGCCTCACCTAAATTCCAAGGAAAGGAAGGATGCATGAAGGGTCATCTCCTATGACCTTTTTCATCTCAAAAAGCAAGAACAACTGAGAAGCTATGGAATAATTGTAAAGTATATGAAAAAAAATCATCTGAGGCCATTTTAGAACTGTAACTTAAGCCCAAAGAAACCACCACCACCCAAAAAAAATATTAAGCATCTTTAAAATTATTTTTTAAAGCATAAAAGGTTTTTTTGTGCTGTTTGTTTTAGCAAAGGAAGAAAACTTTTGGAAACTGAAGAACAAATTTTACCTCAGTGTTATATAAAATACCACATAAGGCTGCTGTAGTTAATATTTCATATTTTGGGATTCTTACACTGTACTTTTGTCACATTTATTGACAGAAGCCACCAATCCTATAGGACAGCTTTCTGCAACTTGTCTTGGAAATTTCAGAATCTCTAGTCACTGAGACTTACAGTGCCAACATCTATGGAAACTGACAGGTTAGAAGAAGAAATGCACAAAGGGAAAAAAATTCAGGACACATATCAAGTTTTATATTTAAAAAACACCTTTTAGTATAAGTTTCCTCCTTTAAATTCCTAGGAGAGAGTTTTCTGCTTTAAATTCCTGGGAGTCAGTCTATGCAAAGATGTCACCTGGAAAATCAAGACGACCCAAGTAGCCACAAAGGTCCAACAGACACTCCACTTCCTTAGGGTCTTGTGAAAAAATAAAGTGGAACTACAACTGATGACCTCCTTTTACCGGTCCACAATAGAAAGCGTCCTCACTCATTGCATTATGATGTGGTATGCTGGCTTGACAGCCGCAGATAGAAAGATATTACAGAGGGTGGTGAGCATAGCCTAAAACATTGTGGGCTGTCCCCTGATACCACTAGATGACATTGCTAGGGCTTGCTGCCTTAGAAGAGTGAGGAAAATCCTCAGGGACGACTCACACCCTGGTCAGCCCTTCTTTATTCTCCTATCATCTGGAAGAAGATATAGAAGCATAGGCAGCCAGATAAGCAGGATTAAGAACAGTTTTTATCCATGAGCTGTCAGACTCCTGAATGAAAATTAACTCTACAACAACATAGCACGATTGACTTACGGGCCGGCAGAACATACAATAAGTTCACATGGTGCAATAGGACTGAGTGTTTGTTAGTAGGATTCACTGGGCTAACGATTTTCTTTTTGTCTTTCACCGTGAGTTGTACTGTGTTGGGGGGATGCACAAAGGGAGGCTCAGCCACGTGTTGTACTCTGACAAGAAAGGTTTGAATTGAGTTGGCATGTTTATTATTTTATATTTTTTGATGCACACTGCCCAGAGTCACTTCTTGTGAGATGGATGACCATATAAAATTGATAAACAAGCATCTTGAGAGGAGAGAAAATTTGATGCTTTCTACACACGTTGAGTCTGCTTCCAAGATTGGTTCACAAATCCATTTTTACATACAGTCAATCACACATTCTATAGTTAAATGTATAAACTAAGCAATCATGGAGTCAAATAATGCAATTGGAAGTGCTGGTTCAGAAAAGGGTATTGTTTACTTCCATCATCTCTTATGGCTTACATCCAAAAAATATGTCTCCTTTTATGTACCTTTCAAAGGCATC